>NC_072391.2:60755075-61058106 GCF_028885625.2 Pongo pygmaeus
GCAGACTTTTTCTATTATTCTGAATTGTTTAATTGTTTTTCTTTTTCACTTGTTGATATGGACTTTAGAGTGTCAGCATGGACCAAAAGCATTCCATAGATCAAATTGAGTCTCATTGGATCTCATTAAGTACAATTGTTAGATCCTTGACTGTTGTCTTAACAATTCTCACTGACCTTGGAATCAACCAGCAAAGTGCCACATTGATTTTCCAACTCTGGCTTTTAATATAACTGGATTTGCACCAAGTGCCCAAGAAAAACTAAAAATGCCATTCACTCCTCTATAACATAATGTGATTGCATCGCAGTAAAATATTTGATGTTTAATAACAACTACAGTTGCATTTCTGCCATTGTGTATTGCAGTAATACATACATGTGTTGTAATTCAGCATATCAACAACATATTTCTCTCTAAAAGGGTGAAATTATTATTTTATTGTTCCCTATTTTCTTTCTCCTTATTTTCTGTAACATCAATCCTGAAAATACTATGGTCCTATAATGCCTTATGTTCTAACTGTAGGTGTTTTCAAAATAATCAATATGTAATAATTAGAAGTATATGAAGTATCAGAACTGAAGTGATTAAGGATAAATAAACATGCAAACAAAGCCAAGGCTCACATTATGAAGTTTACGAAGCTATGGTTAACATTATCAAATAAAGCTACTCTTGGTTTGCAATCAGTATCACACATTTATAAACTAATATTTGGTCCTCAAAATGTTTGCTGTGTTTGAAATCCTTCAAACATCCTCTTTTTCTTCACTTTATGTATTCTAACACTGATCATCTTTCTTCCTTTATCTCACAAGAGCTGCTAAAGGAGTCTAGGCTTTATGAAAATGTGTGTTCTTGAGAATTTCCTTTCTTGAAACACAGAATAGATGAATAGATATACTTTGTTCTATTTCTTCTGCTAAGTACAACTAAAAACCTAGGGCATTATATATAAAACACACATAAAAACATTGTGAAGGAGAGAAGAAGAGAAGCGTGCTGGGGAACCCTGGGCCTAAGGAATGCCACAGTAGTGAATTCCCTGGGTTTCCTTTTCCCCTTATTTATCCCAGACCCAGAGCTAAAGAAGCCACCATCCCAGAAATGCCAATGGCTACAGACAGAAATCGCCAATTAAAGTCCGCTATCTTTAGTGGAAAGGCCAGAAAAGAGAACTTCTAGCAAGAAAGAAACATTTTAGAAAACAATCTACTTTAGTCAAACACCGCAACAAAACTGTGGCCCCACTCTCATTAACACTAGCAGAGTTGGAATGATAAATCTAGACTTCCACCTCATTCACCACGCTGGAATGACGTTTCCCAACACCTGCACCAGAGTAGCATTAGAAAAGTGAGCCAGAACTTTCATCGCTATCACATGGTAGCTTTCATCTCCACTTCTCACATGGTATCAGAAGAGACACATGGTCAGCCTAGACTTCCAGCCTGCACCCCCATGCCAGCAGTAACAAGGCACCCCTCACCTCCTGTTGGGAATAGACCCCCCAAAATCTGGCCTTAAACTGGCCCCAAAACTGGCCATAAACAAAATTTCTGCAGCACTGTGACATGTTCATGATGGTCATAACACCCACGCTGGAAGGTTGTGGGTTTACGGAACGAGGGCAAGGAACACCTGGTCCACCCAGGGCGAAAAACTGCTTAAAGGCGTTCTTAAACCACAAACAATAGCACGAGCGATCTGTGCCTTAAGGACATGCTCCTACTGCAGATAACTAGCCCAACCCATCCATTTATTTCAGCCCATCCCTTCATTTCCCATAAGGGATACTTTTAGTTAATCTAATATCTATAGAAATGATGCTAATGACTGGCTTGCTGTTAATAAATACATGAGTAAATCTCTGTTTTGGGCTGTCAGCTCTGAATGCTGTGAGACCCCTGGTTTCCCACTTAACACCTCTATATTTCTCTGTGTGTGTCTTTAATTCCTCTAGCGCTGCTAGGTTAGGGTCTCCCTGACCAAGCTGGTCTCGGCAACCTCCCAGTTGGAGTGGTGTCAGAGGAAGCCTAGAAAGGACTTTTACCACCGCCAAGTAGTAATAAGGCCACAGGCACATCCCATGATGTTACATCTAATACAAAAAGCCAGAGACATCACAAATTGAACAGAAAACACAACCAAAAGATGTCAGCACTGAGATGACAGAGATATTAGAATTATCTTCCAAAGATTTTAAAGTGACATCATAAAAATGACCAAACCAATGATTAAGAAGACATTTGAACTTGATAAAGAGCATTTATGGAAATTACAGCTTACATTTACTTAATAATAGAAGACTGAATGCATTCCTACTAAGGTTGAGAACAATGAAAGATTATCTGTGTTCATCACTCTTTTACAACACAGTGCAATAAGGCTGGCGAAAAAAAATAAAAGGCATGCAAATTATAAATAAAATGCCTCAATATGCAGATAACATTAGTGTCTATACAGGCAATCCTGGGAAGCCTACCAAGAAAATGTATTCAATAAATAGTAATGATTTCAATAAGGTTGCATGACATAAGATAAACTTACACAAATCAAATGTATTCCTATTATTTAGCAATAAATATGTGGACACCAAAATTGAATAAGTAATAAAATAAAATACTTAGATATAAATCTGAAAAACTCATGCAGGAGTAATATGCTGAAAACTACAAGATGCTGATCAAAGAAATTAAAGATGTAAATAAATGAAGAAATTCAGGTTCATAGACTGGAAGATTCAACTTTGTAGTATATCAATTATCCACAAATTGATATAAAAGTTTTATTCATTTGCTATCAAAATCTCAACAAGAACTTTTAGAAATATAGGCAAGATTATTCTAAAATATATAGGAAAAGGAAACTAATCAAGAATAGCTAAAACAATTTTGAAAAATAAGAGTAAAATGAGAGAGAAAAAGTCTACCTCGTTTCAACACTTATTAAATCGCTACAGTAATCAAGACTCTGTGGTATTATTGGAGGAAAAGACATGTAGTTGAAGGGAACAGACTAGAGGGTCAAGAACTAACACCACACAAATATGTACATATGATTTTTGACAAAAATGTAAAAAACAATTAAATGCAGTAGAGATAACTTTTAAATCAATGGTGCTGGAGCAATTGAAACTCCATAGGCAATAATGAACCTCAATCTAAGTTTTACATCTTATTAAAAATTAAATAAAAATAGATTCTAGAGTTAATTTAAAAAACAATACAAATTATTAAAAAAAAAAACAGAAGAAAATCTTTGGGATCAAGGGCTATGGAAGAGGTAAGGTTGGGGTTCATTGACTGGATACCAAAATCACAATCCATACCATGAAAAATTGATAAATTCTACTTCAACAAAATCAGTACATTTTACTCTGTGAGGACTCTGGCACTAGGATGAAAAGACAAGCTACAGACTGGAAGAAAAATGTATAAACTATACCTCCATTAAAGAACTAGTCTCTAGGCTATCTAAAGACCTTGCAAAACTCAACATTTTAAAAAATCCAGTTAGAAAATAGTCAAAGGATATAAAGCGCATTTCACCAAAGACGAATAATCACATAAAAAGAAGTTCAATATTATTACCCATTAGGGAAATGCAGATAAAAATCACATGAGCCATCATCAAACATCTATTAAAATGGCAATAAGATAGATAGATAGATAGATAGATAGATGATAGAAGATAGATAGATGATAGATAGAAGATAGATGATAGAAGATAGATGATAGATAAATAGATGATAGATAGATAGATAGATAGATAGATAGATAGATAGACAGACAGACAACAAATACTGGTGAGGGTACTGAGAAACTGATTCATTCATATTTTCCATATGAGAACTTAAAATGACATGGAAACACCGGAAAATATATTTTTAAAATAATTTAAAATGCAACTACCACAAGACCAAACAATTGTACTCTTCACCCTTTACCTCAAATAAAGGAAAGCTTATGTTAGCATGAAACTTTTTCATGGATGTTTATTGCAGCTTTATTCGTAAGAGTCCCAAATTGGAAACAGCCCAGATATCTTTCAATGGATGAAAGCTGACATTAACTATTATACATCCATAGCATTAAATGCTAGTCAGCAATTTTTAAAAGATCATACTATTGATATATGCAATAATCTAGATGGATCTCCAGAGTATTATGCTCAGTGAAGAAGAGTTAATTCCAAAAGGCTATATACTGTATTATGTCATTCACGTAACATTATGGCAATGACAAATTTACAGAGATGAAGAAGAGACCTAATGGCTAGGGCTTAAAGAGCATATTGGGCAGGAGGGTAGGAGTTCAGTTTTAAAAAGGAAATATAGGGGATCTTTGCAGTGATGGAAATGCTCAGTATCTTGAGTGTACAAACAGCACTATATTGGTTGTGATATTATTGTATTAGTTTTATAAGAGATTTTTATTGGGGGAAACTGTGTGAACCATATGTGAGATCTTTCTGTATTATTTCTTAAAACAGTACACCAATCTACAACTACTTCAAAGTTAAAAGTGTAATTAAAATTTACATTACATAATACTTTATTTACTGGGCAGGGTGCCAGTAAATGAGAGGCCAAGCCAGGTGGATCACGAGGTCAGGAGATTGAGACCATCCTGGCCAACATGGTGAAACCCAGTCTCTACTAAAATACAAAAAAATTAGCCAGGTGTGGTGGCACGTGCCTGTAGTCCCAGCTACTCGGGAGGCTGAGGCTGAGGAATTGCTTGAACCCGGGAGGCAGAGGTTGCGGTGAGCCGAGATTGTGCCATTACACTCTAGCCTGGCGATAGAGCAAGACTCCGTCTCAAAAAATAAATAAATAAATAAATAAAATACTTTATTTAATATGCTTTACATGTCACCTCTAACATATCATACTGAAGGTGTCTTGAAGATAGGAAATATTATTTATTTTATTTAATTCATTTATGTATGTATTTATTTTGCAGACAAGTCTTGCTCTATCACCTATGCTAGAGTGCAGTGGCAGAATCCTAGCTCACAGCAGTCTAGAACTCCTGGTTTCAAGCAATCCTCCCACCTCAGCCTCTGAAGTCACTGGGACTACAGGCACACACCACCATTCCTGGCTAGTTTTTTTTTAATTTTTAATTTTCTTGTAGAGACGGGTATTGCTATGTTTTTCGAGCTGTTTTTTAACTTGTAGGCTCAACCGATCTTCTCACCTCAGCCTCCCAAATCCCTGATATTAGGAGAGTAAGGCACTCTGCCTGGCCGAGAAACATTATTTAGAGCTTTCAACTACTTTTTTCTGCACCCCCTTCTCTTGACCATGGCTAACGAATCTTAAAAACATCAGTCCCATCATTTCCCATTTCAGCATGTCTATACTTAAAACCTTTCCTTTGCTTTGCACCGCTTTTTAATCAAAGATTAGCATAGACTTTGTGGCCCAGTACCAATCATGGCCTGTACACCTCTTCAGTAGTGTCTCATTCCTCATCGCCTCTCTTTTGGTGCTTCAGGCAAACTGAACAGTTCCTGATCATGTCCAGGTCCTTCCTATGTAGGGTTTCCTGGCTTGGATCCTATGAACACTGGTCTTTCTTTCCGAAATGCCCTTTAAAAGACTGCATTCAGTGGAAGTGGAATAAATTTAGTTACATACTATTTAAGGTTTTAAAATGTGGGCAGTGGGAACATTGTTTGAAAATAAGTTTTGCTGTAAAGACAAGGAAGCTATGAAGACAAACTTACCAGAGAGATAATATTTGAATCCAATCTTAAGGAGCTTGTCACATAGTAGGGCTCACCATAATGCTATATAATTAAGTGCTACATAAGGATTTTGTTTGTTTTGTTTTTTTTGTTTTTTTGAGGAGTCTCTTTGTGACTCCCAGGCTGGAGTGCAATGGTGTGATCTCGGCAACCTCCACCTCCTGGGTTCAAGTGATTCTCCTGCCTCAGCCTCCTGAGTAGCTGGGATTACAGGTGCCTCCTGCCACTCCTGGCTAATTTGTGTATTTTTAGTAGAGAGGGGGTTTCACCATATTGGCCAGACTGGTCTCGAACTCCTGACCTCAAGTGATCTGCCCGCTTCAGCCTCCCAAAGTGTTGTGATTACAGCTGTGAGCCACCACGCCAGGCCCATAAGGATGTATTGGTTAACAAGAAACCACATACATGATGGTGGTCCCATAAGATTATACCACCATAATTTTACTGTATCTTTTCTATTTTTAGATATGTTTAGACACACAAATACTTACCATTGTGTTACAACTGTCTACCGTATTCAATACAGTAACATGTATGTTATAGATTTATAGCCTAGGAACAATAGGCTATACCACATAGCCTAAGTGACCTAGGTTGTAAGTACACCTTGTGATATTCACACAGTAATGAAATTGTCTAACGATGCATTTCTCAGAACGTGGCCCCATCATCAGATAGATAAAAATGAGTGACAGATGTATTTATCCTCTAGTGTGCTATAAAAGGGTAGCATTTTGGAAATTTTGTTCATGATTTTCTCAAGTGTTAGGAACATATGAAAGTCTGTCATCTTTAGAAGTCCTTCAAAGAGATTAAAATGCCAGCAATACAGTTGCTTAAATTGGTAAGATTTTTAAAGGCACATATATTTAGTAGTGACTTCTTTCTAAACATGAAGCACAATTTTAACAATGAAGATCCTTAAGCCTATGAGGCATTAGCACCTCTTCCACCCTCCCCTTCTCTAATCAGTATAATATGTGCTCCATGAAAAGTGTCTTTTCATGGAAGCACTTCTTTCCACATATTTTCTTACTTTAATGGCATCAGGAAAATCCCATAATCACTTCACCTCTGGATCAGTTTGTTAGCTTTCACCAGAACACAGCTATGTGGTTTTAGAATTAAGGAGAGGCAGTAGAGGGAGCTCTGACAGCATCAATTCTAGGGCCGAAATTTTTCCCTTTTCAGTGAGCCGCAATCTTCTCACAGCCTCAATGAAGAACTAACGCCTTGTGAGATCCAATGTGATTTTCGAGAAGAATATTTGAGATAATGCACATAAAACTAAAAGCAGAAATTGTTTTAATATCCACATTGTGCCCCACTTTCATGGAGATCTTTAAAATCACTATTGATAAAAGACCATCATCATACCATATACCTGGGCGACATCCCCATCCCTTTTCTTATATCTTTTCTGTTATCTTAAATGCCAAGCATAGATTTCAAAATCAATACCTAAAAGTATTTGGCGCAACACTGTAAAATTTAATTTGTCTTTCTGATGGAAAAGGAGAACAAAATAACACTCCCTCTTCCCTACTCCTGGCCCCCACTCATTTGTTCTTCTGATCAATAGTAGTTTTGATTTCCTGGTCTTGAAGCCTAATTCTAATTTACTCTCCTGTGTTCTCCCAAATCTACAGTTTACCATTCCTTTGACGTCCCACCTGCCTTATCTAATCACAGGCCAGTAGTTTGATGACAGAAAGAGCTAGTGACCTTCTCTGATATAGGTCCCTTAGAAAATTCTCTTCTGGGGTTAGTGCAAGTGACAAGACAAAATTCATAGCCATTGCTACTAATGACATCTAGCAGCAGCATTAAAAAAGGAAACCTCTTGGCACAGCTAACAAAGGTCATCCAGAAAACACCAGTGCTAGCTTGCAGTGAACACCAGAGTCGCTGCCCATCATAAACTCAATTACTCACTCCTGCTGTGTCTCGGGGTATCTGTAACTACTCACCAGCAACCATCCTTGTACTGTGGCCACCAATTGTGCCATTGTCCTAAAGTGAGGAGAGAGATTTCTTTCCGTGCATTGACCTAAAAGGAAAAAAATAAATTAAAAAAAAATACTGAACCTCACTTCTGCAATAAAACAAAATGGCTTTCATTGTTCTGCCACATCTTGTCATTCAGACTTAGGATATCATTCTAGCTGATGCTGAACCCTAGGTTTTTTTAAATTTGTAAAACAAGGGTAATAATGTCCATAGCGAAAGGCTTTGTAAGCATCAGAGATAATGTATGCAGTGCTTGACACAATGATTGGCACAATGAGAGAGGTTTATTAAGATTGTGATATTATGTGTATTGTGATTTCTCATGTCTTTGTCTTACTGAATAATTTGGAAAAGTGTTAAGACATCCATTTAGATGTTATTATGAATTGATGTGATTATTTTCACATGTGCTTTTGCTGTGAGGTACTGAGTCCTAGTAAAAGGACTGTCATCACAAAATGTCCCCAGATGCAAACTGTCCATTTAAAATAAGTGGTCACCAATTATTCTCCATTCTTTACCTCAGCCAGCCAAGTACTGAAAATGGACTTGGTTAGAATTACAGAAGAAGTAGTAGAGTCAGTGGGAGAATAATGAGATCCATTTCAAACATTGATCTGGAAGAATCATGAGACTCATCCTAATAACTAAATTCAGAAGTCAGAAGCTAGAGAAAGTTTTCATTTTACTTTAGGGTATAGATTTACAAAACCCTTGTTAGACTGCAAAACCATTTTAACTCATCTTTATATGATAATTTTATTGTTTGAAAATTGTCTCCTTGAGGTTATAGGCATTAACTGTCTATAGAACATAACTTAAATGTGGTATTTTCTTTAAGGGATTTTAAAAGTGGAAAACTTAGTGTTTGCTTTGACACTCGTCTGCAACAGATATAAACTTAGCATCTACTTTTTTTTATTATACTTTAAGTTTTAGGGTACATGTGCACAACATGCAGGTTAGTTACATATGTATACATGTGCCATTTTGGTGTGCTGCACCCATCAAGTCGTCCTTTAACATTAGGTATATCTCCTAATGCTATCCCTCCCCCCTCCCCCCACCCCATAACAGGCCCTGGTGTGTGATGTTCCCCTTCCTGTGTCCATGTGTTCTCATGTTCAATTCCCACCTACTTTGTGTATTAGGTTTGTCCTGGAATTATTACCATAAATAAGTTATAACCTCAGTTTTCAAAATGCTTATTGTACAAAGGGAAGTCAGGCATTGAAACAATTTTTGTTTAATAACACAATTATTATAGCAAAGTGTAATAGTCATGGTTAATAGTGATGACAAAAGGCATCACAGATAGTTAACATAGGCATACCTCAGAGATATTGCAGGTTCAGTTCCAGATCACCACAATAAAGCATATATTGTAGTAAAGCAAGTCACACAGATTTTTTTCTTTTTTGGTGTTTATAAATATCATAAGTCTATTAAATCTATATATAGTCTACTAAGTGTGCAATAGTAGTTTGTGTAAAAAAGTATACACACCTTAGTTAAAAAATACTTTATTTCTACAAAAGTTCTAACAATCACCTGAGCCTTTAGCACGTTGCATTCGTTTTGCTGGTAGGGAGTCTTGCCTCACTGTGGATGGCCACTGACTGATCAGGATGGTCATTGCTAAAGCTGGAGATGGTTGTGGCAATTTCTTAAAATAAGACAACAATAAAGTTTGCCACATCAGTTGATTCTTTCTTGTCACAAAAATTTTCCCTGTAGCATGTGATGCTGTTTGATAGCATTTTACTCACAGTAGAACATCTTCCAAAGTTGGTGTCATTCCTCTCAAACTGTGCCACTCTTTATCAACTAACACTATATAACCTTCTAAATCCTTTGCTTTCATTTCAACAATATTCACAGCAAATTCACCAGGAGTAGTTTCCATCTTAGACAATTTCTTTGCTCATTCATGAGAAGCAACACCTCATCTATTAAAGTTTTGCCATGAAATAGCACCAATTCAGTCATATCTTCAGGCTCCATTTCTAATGCTAGTATTCTGTTTATTTCCAGTACATCTACAGTTACTTCTTCCAGCTGAAGACTTAAACCTCTCAAAGTCATGCATGAAGGTTGGAATCACCTTCTTCCAAAGTCCTCTTAATGCTGATATTTTGACCTCCTTCCATGAATAATGAATATTCTTAATGGCATCTAGAATAGTAAACTATTTCCGGAAAGTTTTCATTGTATTTTGCTTAGATCCATCAAGAGAATTACTACCTATGCCGGCTATGGCTTTACAAAATGTATTTCTTAAATAATGAGACTTTAAAGTCAAAATTATTTCTGATACATGGATTGCAGAATGGATTCTGTGTTATCAGACATAAAAACAAAATAAATCTCCCTCTATATCTCCATCAGAGCTCTTGGTGCATTATCAATTAACAGTAATATTTTGAAAGAATTTTTTTTTAGCAGTAGGTCTCAACAGTAGGCATAAAATATTCAGGAAACCATGTGGTAAACAGATGTCCTGTCCTCCAGGATTTGTTATTCCATTGATAGAGCACAGGCAGAGTGGAATTAGTATAATTCCTAGGGGCCTTAGGATTTTTGACATGGTAAATGAACACTGGCATTGACTTAAAATTGCCAGCTGCATTAGCCCCTAACAAGAGAGTCAGTCAGTCCTTTGAAGACAGGCATTGACCTCTCCTCTCTAGTTATAAAAGTCCTAGTTGGTATCTTTTTCTCAATAGAAGACTGTTTCATCAACATTGAAAATCTGCTATTTAGTGTAGCCACCTTAATCAATAATCTTAGCTAGATCTTCTGAATAACTTGCTGTTGCTTCTACATCAAGACTTGCTGCTTCACCCTGCACTTTCATGTTGTGTCAATAGCTTCTTTCTTTAAACTTCGTGAATCAACCTCTGCTAGCTTCAAAAATTTCTTCTGCAGCTTCCTGACCTCTTAGCCTTTATAGAATTGAAGAGAGCCAGGGCCTTGCTCTGGATTAGATTGTTTTGTTTTAAGGAATGCTTTGGCTGGTTTGATCTTTCATCCAGACCACTCAAACTTTCTCCATATCAGCAATAAGGTTATTTTGCTTTCTTTCACTTGTATGTTCACTGGAGTAGCACTTTCAGTTTCCTTCAAGAATTTTTCCTTTGCATTCACACCTTGGACAACTGATTGGACCAGGTCTAGTTTTTGTCCTTTATGGGTTTTTGAAATACCTTCCTTACTAAGCTTAATTGTTTCTAGCTTTCGGTTAAGAATGAGACATGTGACTCTTCTTTTCACTTTGAACACGTGGAGGCCATTGTAGAGTCATTAATTGGCCTAATTTCAATACTGTTGTGTTTCAGGAAATAGGGAGGTCTAAGGTATGACAGAGAAATGGAGGAACTGCTGATTGGTGAAGTAGTCAGAACACACACAACATTATTCACAAAGTTCACTTTCCTACATGGGCACAGTTTGTGACGCCCCCGCCAAACGATTACAATATTGACATCAAAAATCACTGATCACAGATCACCATAAATGTATAATGATAATGAAAAAGTTTGGAATATTAAAAGAAGTACAAGAATTTTACTCAAAGACACAAAGTGATGACAGGCTGTTGGAAAATTGGTGCTAATAGACTTTCTTGAGGCAGGGCTGCCATAAACCTTCAATTTGTAAAATAATTCAATATCTGTGAAACACAATAAAGTGAAAAACAATAAAATGAGGTATGCCTTTGTTTGGTAAGAGGGTTAAAAAGCAGATAGAATTTCACCAGGTTTACAATTTAGATGACAGATTCGGAGGTTTTAGATGTTTTACGTGGTGCAAAAAAAAGAAAAAAGAAAAAGAAAAAAAAATTTTTGCATTTTCTTTTCTTCTCCTTTTGGAAAACTACAAAGACTCTATATATCCAGCGGGGTAGTTAGGGAGTTAGCAAAGACTAGAACAGAAAGACGCAGCTACCAGGACAGTCTGAGATTCTGACATTAGCGGAAAGGAAAAAAAGGAAAACCAAGTTACCACGAAGGAACTGAGAAATAACCCACAGTGGAAAGAAGAATGGTCTATGGCTTTTTTTTCACTATATTATTTCTCAACATCATAATCGTCTTATATATTCAGATGCATAGGGGTCTTTGACTTTTCCTAAAAAAGTTGATTTTGACAGCATTTAAACAATGTTTTATAGTGACAACTCAGGGCCCTCTAGGGAAGAATATCATGTTATCTACATGAGCAGGTTTCTAAACCGGTAAATGAAAGGAAATCCTATCCTGTGCCTCACATCGTGCACTGCCTATGCTGGTAATTATATGCTATTCTCTCTTATGAGACTGAGACATTCAAGGGTAAGAGTACTATTTTATTTACTTTGAATGAACATCTTGTGGTGATCACTAAAATTGTTTTTAATATCAATGCATGCCTGGAGGCTAAGAATCCTGGAATAGGTGGAGATTTCTGAGACAAGGTGTTCATTTCAAAATGATAGAGGATATCACAGCTAACGTTGCTACAGAAGGTAAGTCCAACATGGTACTCTAACAGGAGTGGAAGGTGCAGTCAGGGGAAATTTAAAATATCACACAATGGAAGAATCAGAAATATTTTCAAGAAGCACTATACAAATCAGTTGTGGTAAACTAGGGCTCCAGCAAGTACCAGAAGGCTGAATCTGACAATATCAGGTTGAGAACAATTATCATTGCTCCTAACAACACTAACTACAATGTAAGGGGCTTGAGTTTAGACTTTGTAGGACATAATTCAAATCCTGGCTTTTTCATATTATTGTTTCATACCCGTGAACAGCTATTTAATATAACTAAGCTTTAGGTTCCTCAACTGTAAAAAAAGAGAGACATATATTTATTCTTCAAAGTGATTGCAATGATTTGTTGGGATTATATCTCACATAATATACGGATCTTATCCCTGCTCTTTCTTTCATGCTGAGATGGAGAACTATACACAGTCCCACATCTAGGTACCAAGACAGGTCTCTGGTAAGAGTTGAATTGAGCTTTAATATAGTGGGTAGTTTGTGCTAGACATTTAATTAATATTTGATAAAGCAAATGAAATGATATAATCACTTTTCAATGTTAGGAAGCCATAGATGATTCAGGTTTACTGATAATTTCATTAAAAACAAATGCCATAGAAATAGATTACTCCATTGCTCTCTTTTTATACAGAGGAAATAGGACAGAAATGAAGCATGTAGACAGAGCAACCGATTAGATGAGGGGCTGAAAATTAAACTGTGGCACTAGATTTTTAATCATTCTCTTTTTACATTTTTCTCTTTTAAGAGTTAAATTGAATAAATAATCCAAGAGGTCCTTAGGGTAATATTTACTCTTTGTTTGGCTCCAAATAACTCAATGACTGTTCTTTCAGATCTATGGTTTTCAAAATGTTTTATGCAATAACACACAACATATCTCAGGGTGGTGTTTTGTTTGTGTGTGGTGTGTGCCTGTATACAAGAGTATTTTTTCTACATATATTCTCCATAGATGCAGATTTATTTGATTTGAAGTAGAATAAACACATGTGGATTTTCACATGGAACAAAGAGAATTGGGAGGCAGGGTGTTTGTCTTCCTATTTGAGAAATACTATTTGCATTCATTCCTTGATTTATTTTTCAATAATTTATCCAGTAAAATTATTTTAAAGTAATAATATAATAAATATCTCAGTGTCACAGCCTGACTAAATAAAATGGTAAGATTTGCCATTGGCTTCATGGTTATTAAAATGGAATTGTGATTTCCTTTGTAAATTCTCCCTGATTCTATTCCCATCTCCCTACTCAAATGTAATCACTCTCCTAATGTTTTTCTCTATTCCATTCCTACAAATGTTTATTATACTATTATTATTTATTTATGCAGCTATAATCTATGTTTGCAATTGCTTTTCATGTTCTCAAACTTTATATAATGTTATCATACAGCATGAATCATTCAGCATTTTGCTTTTTTTAGTAAATATTATAATTTGGGGATATTGGTGCACATATTTCCGGTTCATTCACTTCAATTCCAGCACAGGATTCTGGTCCAAAATATCTCATACTTTATTTATCTGTATCCAATTGATGTGTATTTAGTTCCAATTTTTGCTGTTAAAAACAATGCTGCAATTAAACCCTCTGGTGTATGTTTTTCTAAATATATTCCTAGAAGTCATAGATTTTCTGGATGTCACTCTTTAAAATTACTTGGAAAAACAGTGAGAATTTTGGGCAATTTACTTAATTTAACCTGGCTCAATTTCCTTGCCTAAAAAATGAGGGTAGTAAGTCTTGTAAGATTTAATTAAAAACTAAATGGTCAGTTTTTGCGAAACATTAGCAAATTATGATAACAAATGGTCTCTCTCATTTTTTCTTTCTCATCCTAAATTGTATCTATAGACAGAGAACTGAACACACAGGGCTGCCACTGAGGCATTCAGCATTTCATGCATTTATCTAAGTCAGAGAAGTCACTCATATAAATGAGAAACATCTGCATTCTGTCTGAGTTTGTCTGAGTAACTTTTACATTGATATTCAAAATCATCATCTTTGAATTTCTGATTTTGTGACCCACACGTGTGGGTGGTGTGTCTGTGTTTCTCTGATTTTCAAAAAGAAAAAGAAAACAATGCTACCGAATCTTATTTCTTATTCTGTTCCATTTCTCCTCCTCTATTTTATATTCATTTGCTTGTCCTTGCTGAGGCTTCTCAAGCTTTTCAACCAAATGCAAACATTAAATGAAGGTTTTCCTGCAATTTCAAAGCAAAGCAATTACCCTAAAGGGAGAGAAGGCAATTGTTGATTGTTCACAAACATAGTGAGGCTCAGCATGCACATTTGGAAGGAGAAAGGGAGGTCTGAGCTAAGAATAAGAGTTCAGGACAGTGGTGCTGCCTGATACAAGTTGTTAAGACAGGGCAGGGAGAAAATCAAAGAATAAAGATGATATTCTTAATATGTATGTAGATAGCTCTGTCATGGGAACCTTGTCTCCTTCACAAGACAGAGCACAAAACTACCTATGTTTGGGGATTTCAAGGTTATAGAGAAGGCCAGTGTCACTCTTCATTTACCCCTGCCTCAGACAATCTTGTGTTCTGTCTGACTGTTGATCTTTGATCCCTTCCCCATCATGACAGAGCCTATGTTTTAGCCACGAAACTAAAAATTGTATGCATAATTTTATAGAATGCGCATTTTTAGAAAATGCATATAGTATACATATAATTTTCCCTTTGGCCCAGAAATTCTACGTCCCTAAATATAAATATATAATAATACTGTAAAACCAGGAGAAATATTTATATGAAAAGATACTTATTTCCACATTCTTTAGACATGAAAAAAAGTGGAAATCATTAAATGCATGATAACTAGGCAATAAATAACTTAAGTAGTATATATCTATGTTAGAGGATATTATAGTGCCTTTAAATTGAACTTTATAACAAATATAGAATTTGTGAACATGGGGAAAAGCCTCTCACATCAAGAAAAGGAAGCAAAATGTAATAATAATGCAAGAGGATTTCAATTGAGTAAATACTCAAACTACAAATAAAGAAAGTACATAGGCGAGGTGCAGTGGCTCACACCTGTAATCCTAGAAGTTTGGGAGGCCAAGGCAGGAGGACTGCTTGAGCTTAGGAGCTTGAGACTAGCCTGAACAATACAGTGAGTCCTCATCTCTACAAAAAAATTTTAAAGATTAGTCAGGAGTGGTGGTGTGCCCCTGTAGCTCCAGCTACTTGGGAGGCTGAGGTAGGAGGATCACTTCAGCCCCAGGAAGCAGAGGTTATCATGAGTCCGTGATTGTACCATTGCACTCCAAAATAAAGACCCTGTCTCAGAAAACAAAAAGTACATATAAGAATGAGGGATGAAAATAAAAGTAAAAATATAAATATTTTCTGTTTTACTTTTAATACTAAATACATTTTTCTTCATATTTTTGTGTATTTTTATTCTATTGCCATAATAGGTATGTGCTGATTTCACAGACAGAAAAAAAGTGTAAGTTATTGTGAAAATAAAGTATTGCCATTATTTATGGATAGTTTTATTGTGAGATGAGATAACTTGGACAGTATCAAAAAAAAAGAAAAAGAAATATTTTTCTTCACAAGTTGTCTGGCCACAAAGCCAGTCAAATGATTGGAATTCGACAGCCTTATTTATAAAGTGAGGCTGTATAACCAGATCTGCCCATGGGTCTACCCTCACTAGACTCATGGTCTACAGAGGTCCTAGGGGAAAAACGTACAGATAAGGGTGAGGATGTTTTACAGACATTCATTATTAAACAATGACCCACACTGAGCCAAAGCAGTCTTACTTTTTTTTTTTTTTTTTATGTAGGTTAAAAGGGCAGTTTTATTGCCCCTAAAATTTCTCTCTGGCCTAAAGATGTTGAACAGATGCAGAACAGAGGCAGTCTCCCTTGAGTGGGCTTCTTCAGCAAGCGGCGTGGAAAATGAGTGAGCTTTCAAGTGAAACTGGTAATGTGAAAGAATGTCGGATGTCTCTTAATCTGCTTCCTAAAATTTTAAGTAAAATAAGCATCACTCTTCTTATGGGGTTGCTTTGAAGAATAATGTGGATGACATCTGTGAAATACCTTTAAAGCATGGTTTGCAATGGAATCAAAACTTTGCCAACTAGTGGCAAGCATTTTGCTCTTTCTGTTTCATTGGAGGAAAGGATTATGCAATATGCAATTTGAGAACACAAATGAGCTAAAATAGTAAACAAGGAATCAGGGTGAAAGGTGGCAAATCATAACATTAAGGGAAAACAAGTAAGCAAAAGCAACAATAAGAACAGTCACTTCCAGTGTCAACTACTCCTGATTACTGAGGCAAAGCGATTTCTAGTTAGCAATCATAATTTGATATAACTTGCTGTCAAAAGATTAGAAAGACCCCACAATAACTAATATAGTTTCCCTCTTGTTATGAACCCAATGTTGACAGAAAGCCTCTTGAGTACTATGAGGCAGGCACAAAGATATTCGTTTCAGAATTGTTTTAGTAGTGAAACTCTGAAACTAAATGCCCATCAAAAGAGGAATAAAAAAATACAATTGCTATATTACTGTATTGACAGCTACATGGTGGGCAAAAGCCATGGGTTAGGCCTCTAGAGCAAGGGGTAGATGTGAACCTCTATGTCATATATGAACAAAAATATTCGATATCTCCAGAAGTTATGTTTACCTCAGAAACAACACACAAGAAAGAATTCAAGGGCTGTAAGACCTTTGCACTCTTTGGGAATTTGAAAGGTAGTAATTAATAATAATATATAATATGTAAGATATACAGGTAACAACATCATTACCACCAATCACGACAATAACAGTAACAATAATGATAATAAAATAATATATAACTAACAGTCTAAGGAGTGTAAGAAAATAGAAGTAATAGGTAAATCTAAAGAAGGGCAGAAAAGAGAAAATAAAAACAAAAAAATTTGGAATAAATAAAAACATATAATTGAAGTACTTTGAACACAAATGTTATAAATCCAAGCTTTTCCGGTGGGCACAGCAGCTCACACCTGTAATCCCAGCACTTTGGGAGGCCAAGGCGGGTGAATCACGAGGTCATGAGTTCGAGACCAGCCTGGCCAAAATTGTGAAACCCCATCTTCTACTAAAAATACAAAAATTAGCTGGGCATGGTGGCACACGCCTGTAATCCCAGCTACTCAGGAGGCTGAGGCAGGAGAATTGCTTGAGCCTGGGAGGCAGAGGTTGCAGTGAGCCAAGACTGTGCCACTGCACTCCAGCCTTGCCGACAGAGTGAGACTCTGTCTCAAAAATAATAATAATAATTTTAAAAAATTAAATAAACAAATAAATAAATAAATCCAAGCTTTTCCAACCCAAGGCCCACAGGCCATATGCGGCCCAAGATGGTTTTGAATGTGGCCCAAGACAAATTCATAAACTTTCTTAAAACATTATAAGGTTTTTTTTGTAATTTCTTTTAGCTATTGTTAGTGTTAGTGTATTTTATGTGTGGCCCAAGACAGTTCTTCTTCTGGTGTGGCCCAGGGAAGCCAAAAGGTTGGACACTCCTGAATTATACCAAATACTTGTAATTTCTCCAGTTAAAAGACAATGAATGACAGTCTAGATAAATAAACAACATAATGACATATTGTTTATAAGAAACAAAATTTAAGTATAATAACAAAAAGTTTTTATATTTAGATATGCAATGCAGAGACTAACATAAAACTACATAAATGTGCTAATATTAGAAAAGTTATCCTTTGAGGCAACACATATTGCAGGATGTACAGAGAGGCATTTCATGATGTTAAAAGAACAAATCTATCAGACAGATATAATAATCTAAAGCTTTATTTGCTCATAATTTAAAATATAGGAAAGAAACCTTCACTGACCTAAAAGGAAAAATAGAAAAATTCATACTCTTAGAAAAATAAGTTAACATATCTCTATAAATATTTGATGAATTAAAAGACAAAAAAAATTTAAGATCATAAAATAGTAGCACAATAATTAATGCAGTTTACATAACTGACATACATATTTTGTATTTTATTTATTTATGTTTTAGAGACGGTCTCTTACCCTGTCACCCAGGCTGGAGTGCAGTGGCACAATCATGGCTCACTGCAGTCTTGAACACCTGGGCTTAAGTGATTCTCCCCGCTTGGCCTCCTGATAGCTACGACTACAGGTGCTAGCCACTGTTCCCAGCTATACCTGATATATATAGAACATTGCAAAGAATAACTGCAAATACATATTCTTTCCTACTGTATTTAGAAATATTATGAAAATTGGCTATATGCTAGACCATAAGCTAAGGCCGAACACATTTTAAAAGTCTAAAATTATGCATAGTTTAACATCCTAACACAATATAATTAAGTTAAAATCAGTGATAGAAATATACCTAGAAAATTCCCCAATATTGAAGATTAGGCAAGAAAATTCTGAAGGATGCATGGATCACAAAAAAAGTCACAATAAAAATTAGAATGACTGCTAGATTTATTAAGAGGAATGAAATAACAAAAATCAGAGCAGGAACAAATGAAGTAGAGACTATGTATCTAAAAGGAAAACTCTGCAAAAACAAAATTGGATGGCTATTGGTTGTGAAAGAAAGAAAAGACAAAAATTACCAGCATCAGGAATGGGAACATCAATAAAATCCTAAAGACATTTAAAAGCTATAAAAATTTTTATGGCTAATATGGTACTTTATTTAAAAAATGTCAATGCCAAACTGACACAAGAAGCAGAAAATCTGAAGAGACTATATTTAGTAAGCTAATATAATATTTAAGTCAGACTTTTCCTACTAATAAAATTCCAGATCCAGATGGCATTACTTATGAGTTACTCAAATAGTTAAAATATAAATAGCACCAGTCTTAAACAAAATTATACAGTGTATAGCATACATAGTATTGATTCAAATACCAGAGTCATTGGAAGATAAAAATTCCCAAGTCAATGTCTCATATGCACATAATTGGAAATATCTTGATAAAACATTAAAAATGAACACTGCATTATCTAAACAAGATGATATACAATATGGCAGTATGGATTGTTTCCATTTGAATTTCAGTCAATGCAATTTACCACACACCAGAAACGTGCTTAGTTCAAACCATTTGAAAAATCATTTCATGAAATTCACCACCCATTTATGAATAAGCTCCACATGAACTGGAAATAAAAGGAAAATTAATCTGATAAAGAGATGCTACAAGCACCAAACACTTTACAGATAACATTGTACTTAATGGTAAATTATTGAAAATTTTCCCAGAGATTGGGAAATAGAAAAAGGATTCCATTACTGCTGCTTTATAAATAAAAATTTTATCAGATAATCTAACCAATATAATAAAACATGAAAAAATATATGTATATGTCTATTTCTATCTATCTCCATTGACAGATAAAAATAGAGATGGGAAAGACAGAAATTAAGAACTCCATTATTTACACAATTAGGTATTCCATTTCCATGCACTATCAAGAAGCTATCAGAATATGAAACGGAAAAAGAAAGGGTAACTGTTGCAATAGTATCGACGTAACATCAAACACTCAAGGGAAATGTAATTTTTAAGATATGCAATACCTTTACAAAGTGAAAGAGAGAGACAGAATAAAGAAGACTAAAATAAAGTAATAAATATATAATAGGCTGGAATAATCTATTTTTAAAAGATGTAATTCTCAACAAGGATTTTTATGTTTTGTTTTGTCATTTTTGTTTGTTTGTTGTGCATTCACTAGTTGTTTTACATTTTATATGCAAATGAAATGAGTAACAACCAAGATCCTTATAAAGCACGTTGCTGGATAACTTAAACTATCAAATATCAAGACAATATAAAGACATACTAATTAAGGCAGTAGCGTAACATGGTCTAAAGTTAAACATAGAGCACAGACACATCAGAAGCACACCCACATGTGTACAGTAAAATGATTCACAACAAATGTATCACTTCAGAGCATTAGAAATATGGATGTGCTTTCAATAAATAGTAAACATGCACTTGTATATTTGTACTAGACAAAATGAATTTATTAAATTTATACTCCTACCACATGTCATAAACAAAATAAATACCAGATGGTTTATAGATCTAAATGTGAAAAGCGGAGCAACAGGGATTCTAGAAGGCAACATATAGAATAATTAACTCACTACTTGGGATGGGCAAAAACTGCTAACACATATAGTGAATTTTATGGTGCTAACCATAAAGGAAAGTGAACTACATTAAAAATAAAAATTGCAGCTGGTATCAAAAGATGCCTTTAAGGAATGAAAATGGAAGCCACCAAGTAAGAAAAGACATTTGCAAAGCATATATTTGGCAAAGGTCTCCTATCTAGAATATATATGCTCATACATATATGAAACTCTCACCAATAAAAGACATAAATGCAAGGCAGTTGGAAAAGGAAAAAGAAAAAGAAGGAGAGAGAAGGAAGGGAAGACACTGGTAAGTTCTTGAGTGGCATTTTACAAAAATTGTATAACTACATGTTCAACAAATATGTGAAAAGTTTCTCAATGTCATTGATCTACAGAGAAATTGAAATTAAAAATACAATAAATTTACATTACTAAACCACTTGCATGACTAAAATTAATATAATTCTAAGCACGTGAGGATACGGAGCAATTTCATCTTTCATCTTGGAATAATTACTTGAGAAATGTGTTTGAGATTATCTTTTAAAATCAGACGTATGAGATCTAGCAATAATACTTACATTTAGAAGCTAGAGAAATACTTATTTAAGTACCGCAAAGGCATATACAAAAATATTTATAGCAACAATATTCACAATAGTCCCAAATTTTAAAAACAGTGTTTATCAAGAATATAAAATAGATAAATAAATGGTGAGATATACATATAATATATACAGCTATGAGAATGCACAATCTCATATTATATGCAATTATAAATATAAATCTCGTGAATATAAGGTTGTGTGAAAGAGACTAAACACGAAAGAGCAAACCCTGTATCATGTGATTCAGGCAGGCTCCTTGAGTTCTGTTATGTTCATGGTTTTGGTAACATGTGTTTCTGTTTTTCGTTTTTCCTTTTTGTAATAAATTAGCAAGCTGTATACTAAGCCTTCTGTATTTTATTTTATGTAATACTTCAAATAGTTTACCTAAAAAGTGAAACCACATGTAGTACAAAATATTTGGACCAAATTTAAGGAGATGCATAAACAAATGTTTAAAATGTTTTGAAGAGTCACATAGCATTTAGGTCAAGTGTTGCCTCCAGTGATAATTTGGCTAGAAAATATGTTAAGACTTTTGATGCTTTAAGCTGCAGTAATATGAACAGTTTGCATGCAACAGTTTGGGGTTGATATGTTAGCTGAGAGACTAAAATCCCAAGAATATGATCAATACATCTTGAATCTGTGATGAAGGTAGTCTACTTAATATTTTTGAGCAATTTTCTCATTTATACAATATTACAAATGTTTCCAAATTTATGGAGCTATAATAAGCAAAAGGAGAAGTTATGAGTTTAGGATCCTATATGTTAGGCAGCACTGGGATCATTATTGTTGCTCTAAATGAAAATGTTTTTCAAAGGTAACCTTGAGTTTTCTTTCCCAAACTGACATGTGGCATTTTGAATCTCTTTGACAATAGCCAGTCATCAAAAATATGAGAACGGCTTTTTTTTTTTTTTTTTTTTTTGTAATAGCAAAGGACAGTGAATTGTTGTGAACTGGTACTTGGACCACTATGTAATATATTTTAGTTACTCATTAATAAGTTAATTAAATAATGTGTAAAACAAAACTAAAACAAAATGAGAATATATTTCTGATTGTGGCTCTAACCTGACTCTGAATTCCAAGACATTTAATAATTTCTTGAAACCCAAGATGAATTCCAAAAAGTATTTGTGTCTCTTTGATTGACTACTTAGGATATATGTATTGATATCTTTGGCATATTGACATGCAAAGTACACTGCTATATAGTTTGGATATAGTATATTGTATCTGAAATTTCACACATTTTGACATTAAATAATGACTGAATTGTCATTTCTTCCTTTTCTAGATTGTGATTTCGTTTAAGTTCCTTAAATACTCTGACGCTCAGTTTTACAACTCTAAAATGATTCTATTAACAAATAATTTGCAGAATTTGTGTAGGTCCATAAACTAAACTATAAGGTAGAGATGGGTTAAACTCCGATTGCTGAAATTGACTAATATTTTAATCCCTTCAATCATCATCATGTGACGAAAGTAAAGCTCCGCACCAAAATCATTCAATGAAACTTACATTATTATATTCTTATTTATATTTGGATATTCTTACATATTTTCTTTTTTTTTTGTTCTTAGTGTAAATTTTATTATTTTTCTCAATAGTTTATAATATATATATTGTTAGGGTGATTAGGAATTTAAAGCCAACACTATTCTTCATATAGCAAATGACAGCAATTCCTAGTGCACAGGGTGATTAAAGGGTTAAATGAAATAAATTGAAATTATTTGGAGTAGTGCCTGGCATACAATAAGTTTTTAGTAAATTATTTCCTTTATGATTACACAAACAGTCAAAATTAACTATATATACTACCTGTTCTATTTTCTCTGAAATAACCAAGTGCAACCAAGAAGCCTTATTGACTGATCTGCTGCCTAAGGTATTTGAGTACTTTGGTTTAGATCTTACCCTCTACCTCTCAAATTTTTATTTTTATTTTTTAATTATTTTTTTATTTTTTAATTATTATTATTATTATTATACTTTAGGTTTTATGGTACATGTGCCCAATGTGCAGGTAAGTTACATATGTATACATGTGCCATGCTGGTGCGCTGCACCCACCAACTCGTCATCTAGCATTAGGTATATCTCCCAATGCTATCCCTCCCCCCTCCCCCCAACCCACAACAGTCCCCAAAGTGTGATGTTCCCCTTCCTGTGTCCATGTGTTCTCATTGTTCAATTCCCACCTATGAGTGAGAATATGCGGTGTTTGGTTTTTTGTTCTTGCGATAGTTTACTGAGAATGATGATTTCCAATTTCATCCATGTCCCTACAAAGGACATGAACTCATCATTTTTTATGGCTGCATAGTATTCCATGGTGTATATGTGCCACATTTTCTTAATCCAGTCTATCACTGTTGGACATTTGGGTTGGTTCTAAGTCTTTGCTATTGTGAATAATGCAGCAATAAACATATGTGTGCATGTGTCTTTATAGCAGCATGATTTACAGTCCTTTGGGTATATACCCAGTAATGGGATGGCTGGGTCGAATGGAATTTCTAGTTCTAGATCCCTGAGGAATCGCCACACTGACTTCCACAAGTGTTGAACTAGTTTACAGTCCCACCAACAGTGTAAAAGTGTTCCTATTTCTCCACATCCTCTCCAGCACCTGTTGTTTCCTGACTTTTTCATGATCGCCATTCTAACTGGTGTGAGATGGTATCTCATTGTGGTTTTGATTTGCATTTCTCTGATGGCCAGTGATGGTGAGCATTTTTTCATGTGTTTTTTGGCTGCATAAATGTCTTCTTTTGAGAAGTGTCTGTTCATGTCCTTCGCCCACTTTTTGATGGGGTTGTTTGTTTGTTTCTTGTAAATTTGTTGGAGTTCATTGTAGATTCTGGATATTAGCCCTTTGTCAGATGAGTAGGTTGCGAAAATTTTCTCCCATTTTGTAGGTTGTCTGTTCACTCTGATGGTAGTTTCCTTTGCTGTGCAGAAGCTCTTTAGTTTAATTAGATCCCATTTGTCAATTTTGGCTTTTGTTGCCATTGCTTTTGGTGTTTTAGACATGAAGTCCTTGCCCATGCCTATGTCCTGAATGGTATTGCCTAGGTTTTCTTCTAGGGTTTTTATGGCTTCAAAGAGAATAAAATACCTAGGAATCCAACTTACAAGGGATGTGAAAGACCTCTTCAAGGAGAACTACAAACCACTGCTCAAGGAAATAAAAGAGGATACAAACAAATGGAAGAACATTCCATGCTCATGGGTAGGAAGAATCAATATCATGAAAATGGCCATCCTTCCCAAGGTAATTTACAGATTCAATGCCATCCCCATCAAGCTACCAATGACTTTCTTCACAGAATTGGAAAAAACTACTTTAAAGTTCATATGGAACCAAAAAAGAGCCCGCATCGCCAAGTCAATCCTAAGCCAAAAGAACAAAGCTGGAGGCATCACGCTACCTGACTTCAAACTATACTACAAGGCTACAGTAACCAAAACAGCATGGTACTGGTACCAAAACAGAGATATAGATCAATGGAACAGAACAGAGCTGTCAGAAATAATGCCACATATCTACAACCATCTGATCTTTGACAAATCTGAGAAAAACAAGAAATGGGGAAAGGATTCCCTATTTAATAAATGGTGCTGGGAAAACTGGCTAGCCGTATGTAGAAAGCTGAAACTGGATCCCTTCCTTACACCTTATACAAAAATCAATTCAAGATGGATTAAAGACTTAAATGTTAGACCTAAAACCATAAAAACCCTAGAAGAAAACATATTTTCTTATAAGTTATTGTTAGGTTGGTGCAGAAGTAATTGAGGCTTTTGTCATTACTTTTACTGGCAAAAACCTCAATTACTTTTTCATCAACCTACCTTTCAATGTTCTTTTCAACGGTACAAAAAAATTGGTCAGGCTAGCAAAATGGAGGATTATCAACAGCAACAACAACAAAAAAATACAATAAGGGAGTTGAAGATACCCTTGTTTATTTTTAGTCTAAACTGCTCATCTTACAAATGAAAAAGCTGAGGCCTAATGCCACCCAATGTCAGGATGGCAGACGATTCAATTTGATGATGGTGAAGAGAAGTTGAGTCTTTTTTTCTGTATCATTAATGAATTATCCTTGATTTTATTGCATTCAAACATTTTTATAGATCTAATAGAACTCTTTATTTATCAGGGTGGTACAATGGAAAAATACATGATGAATTTTATTCTCTGTATAATAGTCATCCATATTTGGATTTGATGGAAGTATTTATTTATTTATGTAAACTTTATTTTTTAGAGAAGTTTTAATTTCACAGAATAGTTGAGTGGAAAACAGAGTTCCCGTATGTGTCCTCACCCTACATGTGCAACCTCCCCACCATCAACATCATGCCCCAGAGAGTTCAGTTGTTGGAACTGATGACCCAACATCGCCACATCATCATCCTGAAGTCCTTAGTTTATATTATGGTTTACTCTGTGTTGTACGTTCCATGGGTTAGAGAAATGTACAATTACATGTATCCACTATCCCTAGTATCACACAGAACACTTTCGCTGACCTAAGTGTCTCCTGTGCTCCACCTATGCATCTCTCCCTCTCTACAAATTACTGATAACCATTACTATTTTTACTGTCTCCATAGTTTTGCCTTTTCCAGAATGTCATAGAGTTGGAATCATATAGTATGATAGGCTTTTAGATTGGCATTTTTCACTTAATGATATGCATTTAATTTTCTTCTATGTCTTTTTACAACTTAATAGCTCATTTATTTATAGTCCCGAATAGTATTTCATTGTCTGGAATGTACCACAATTTACTTATCCATTTGTCTATTGAAGGAAATATTTGTTTCTTACAAGTTTTGGCGATTAAGAACAAAGCTGCTACAAACATCTATACACAAGTTATTGTGTGGACATAAGATTTCAGTTCCTTTGGATAAATACCAAGGAGCATCACTGCTGGATCATATAGCAAGAGTATGTTTTGTTTTATTAATAAAACTCCCAAACTGTCTTCCAAAATGGCATATTTAACAGCAATGAATAAGAATTTCTATTGCTCCACATTTTCACTAGCAGTTGGTGTTTGCGGTGCTTTGGATTTTAGCCATTTTAATAGGTGTGTAGTGATATCTAACTGCTGTTTTATTATTTTATTTTATTTTATTTTTTTGAGACAAAGTCTTGCTTTGTCGCCCAGGCTGGAATGCAGTGGCGCGATCTGGGCTCACAGCAAGCTCCGCCTCCCGGGTTCCCGCCGTTCTCCTTCCTCAGCCTCCCAGTAGCTGGGACTACAGAGGCCCACCAAGCCCGGCTAATTTTTTTTTTTTTTTTCTTTGTATTTTTAGTGGAGACGGGGTTTCACCGTGTTAGCCAGGATGGTCTCCTGACCTCGTGATCCGCCCGCTTCGGCCTCCCAAAGGGCTGGGATTACAGGCTTGAGCCACCGTGCCTGGCCCCTAACTGATGTTTTAATTTCAAAATCTCTAAAGATGCATGATGACGAGCATCTTTGCACATGTTTCTCTGCTACCTGTATATCTTCTATAGCAAGGTGTTTGTTCATATATTTTTCCCATTTTAAAATCGGATTATTTTCTTATTGTTTAGTTTCAAGAGTCCTTTGTACATACATTTTGGATAACAGTTCTTTACAAGATAGGTCTTTTGCAAAGATTTTCTCCCATTCTGTGGTATGTTCCTTTTCTTTTGACAGTGTCATTTGGTTTGCTTTTTAAAAAAAAAAAAAAGTAATAACGTTCAATTTATCAATTCTTTTTTCCATGGACAGTGCCTTCGGTGATGTATCTAAAAACACATTGACAAACCAAATATCATCTGGATCTTCTCCTACATTGTCTTCTAGGTGTTTCATTGTTTTGCATTTTACATTTAGTTCTATGATGCATTTTGGGTGCTTTACTTATTTTTTGGTCTGAGTTTTTTCAAAGGATGAGTCTCGACGTCAAAAACCTCCACCACTCTGTAAAATTATTAGGAATATTCGCCAGTGATGATTAGGGAAGAAGTAATTTCTTTCATTGATTGAATATCCAAATGAAATCTGGTAACATACTGAATCATATGGGAGAAGAGTCAGAGAATCTTAGAATACATCATCTGGAAAGAGAGCTGGCAAACTGTTCCTCTTTGATGGAAATGCATTTAATGCATCATTAACAGGTATTAGAGAAGGCAGATACAAATGAATTTCTTTGTCAAATAAGCTTTGAAAAATGTTAACTAATATGCAACATATGCCTTTACTTTCAGGATTTTTAAACCCTTTAATTTATTAATGATTCTTGTAATTTTTCAAATGGGCAATACATTACCCAGAGTTTCCCAAACTCATTTTACTGAATAAATACTATTTTTTTCTTAATAAATTAGTGTTTTGAGTAGAAAACAACTTTATTTAACAGACAAGGAAATAAGCTCAAGATAAAACATTCAGCATTACGACAAAAGTCATCTAGCTAGTTATGGGAACATCGGAGTTGGCACAAACTGGATGAGTAAAAATCAGTGTCAACTTTATTTCTATATCTTTCTCCTTTAAAAAACAGACTCATTAAATAAATGATCACAGAGCATATACTGGGATGTACTAGGAATGGAGGAATGACATCATAATGCTCATACCTTGAAATTGAGGCCTAATGTGCTAATAGAAATAATTTCGATCACAATATAAGTGATTGTTTTAAGACTGTCTGAGTGGGTGTTCTAATTTTGGGGAGTTTATGTTTTCATGCATACATTGCTAACTCTAGCCTTTTATAATTGGTACAGCATGAAGACAGTGTTGCCTATGTTGTTTGGGGTCTTTCTTGACTTGCCCCAGTGATCTCACTTACAATAACTATATTTAGACTGCTCTATTTTCCTGCTGACTTTGTATTCAGATATTATTTTTATGATTATTAATTCTGCAATCATAGACAAATGTATCTGTTAGTTGTGACTTTATTTTCTACCTTAAAAACGCCATTAATTAAATTATTCTCCAATCTCATTTGACTCCTTCAAGAGTCAAATAAGTGCAAAGCACAGGGACATGTATTCTTCACAGGATCCAAAAAGAGTTGACATGGTAGCCCTTACTGAGAATTCTGAGCAAGGATTAGCATTGTGAAAGAGCTTGTCCATCCGTCAGAACAAAAGCTAAATTGAATTCAGCTTGAGGATAACACATGCATTTTCAAAGCAAAGCATTCAAAGTATCTATGTAACAGTACAGGTAGTACAGTGTTTATTAGTAAATGCCACACCACCAAAAGAAAACATCTTAATATTTTGATGTCCTAGAGATTGATAATTGAACTTTGGTAATATGGCTCTGTCTAATAATCGATCCAGGTATAAAACAATAAAACTGGTTATATTTATACAGTTTATTTGTGCAGTGTCCATCTCCCAAGGCTTTCTATGTGTACCATAAAACAGAATAAAGACATTTTGAAAATATGCAGAAAATTTCCTTAGCAAAACCTTATATTCATTAAGTGAGCAAAGTCTTAAAGCATTTGATATAACAAGTTTTGAGCTTTTATAGCAAAAACAAGTAAACAAATTAATGAAAAGTCTTGAACATCCCACTGGGCATGCTCACATGAAGGTGGACAACCACTTCATTCAAAAGGATGATGCTATCCTGATTAATATTGAGAAAAGACCAAGAGCTCACAAAGGCAGGTAGGTAATTTGTATGAATCTCAGTTCTTTTACTTACCGGTCATTTGGCCATGGGCAATGTAAGTGACTCATATCATCTCAGTTTCCTCATTTGGCAAATGGTTACAATGACAATTATATTGTCCTGTGTATTAAAAAGTGAATAATATAATATAACTAATATAGTACTTAGGATTCAATAGATGTACAGGAAATGATTTCCTCTTTTCATTTCACAGAAAAAGTACTCATTTACAAAATGCACAAGTTATTGTATAGTTCGGTGCTAGAGAAAGGAAGGAAAGCCACTTGCCTTTATCTCACTAATTTACTGAAACAAGGCTATATTGTGCAATAAAATAAGATATTGTGAATCACTGAAGTAAAGGAAATTGAACTAGATCCAATTTATATCACAATTCAATAGTTACAATACTTGTGTTTCCTTAAATATTTCTTCTAAATGGCAGCTAGGTGATAAGTAAAATACTTGGCTTTTTAAATATAATTTAGATTTTATTTGGCAGTTTGTAACACTATTAAGGCCCTTTTACTTCTGAAAAGGATAGAGTGAAAATCTGACTTACGCAATAGAAATCAGCAAATGGTTTGAGTAGAAACTTCACAAAAGAAATTGAAATGGTCAAAAAGGAAAGATGTTTAATATATTAAGCCATCAGAAAAAAATGTAAATTAACATCACAATAAGATTTAGCTATTGTATTGTTATATATACTATTGTATTGTATTCAAAAGAATACAATTAAAAAAATTCGCAACACCAATTATTGGGAAAGATGTGTGGAAAAACTAGACCATAAATGCATTGCTGGTGGAATGCAAAATGATACAACAAATATCTAGACCTTTATCCACTAGACTATGTACTTATCCTATAACCCAGAATTTCGCTTTTAGGTATTTATACAAGATAAATTCAGCTTGAGTGTAACACATGCAATTTCAAAGCAAAGCATTCATTCAAAGTATCTAACAGCAGAGGTAGTGCAGTGTTTATTATTAAATGCCACATCAAGAAAGAAAACACCTTAATATTTTGAGGTCCTAGAGATTGATAATTGAACTTTAGTAATATGGCTCTGTCTAATAATCTATCCAGGTATAAAACAATAAATAGGCTGGGCACGGTGGTTCACGCCTGTAATCCCAGCACTTTGGGAGGCCAAGGCGGGCCGATCACAAGGTCAGGAGATCGAGACCATCCTGGCTAACACGTGAAACCCCGTCTCTACTAAAAATAGGAAAAAAAAAGTTAGCCAGGCGTGCTGGCAGGCACCTGTAGTCCCAGCTACTCAGGAGGCTGAGGCAGGAGAATGGCATGAACCTGGGAGGTGGAGCTTGCAATGAGCTGAGATCGCATCACTGCACTCCAGCCTGGGTGAGGGAGTGAGACTCTGTCTCAAAAAATAAATAAATAAATAAAACTGGTTATATTTATACAGTTTATTTGTGCAGTGTCCATCTGCAAAGGCTTTCTATGTGTACCACAAAACAGAATAAAGACATTTTGAAAATATGCAGAAAATTTCCTTAGCAAAACCTTATATTCGTTAAGTGAAACCTTAATTAAGTTAATTCATTAAATGAAAACCTTATATTCAATAATTAATTATTTATACAAGATAAATAATTACATGTGTCCTCACAAACTTTTTCTGAGTGTTCACAGCAGAATGGAAATCAACAGGCAAATGACTATGTGAACTGTGGTAAATCTTAACAATAGAATAGTACTCATAAAGAAAAAGTAACAAACAACTAAAAGGGAGTGTATTAATCCATTCTCATTATGCTATGAAGAAATACCTGAGACTGGGTAATTTATAAAGAAAAAGAGGTTTAATGGACTCATAGTTCTACATATCTAGGGAGGCCTCACAATCATGGCAGAAGGTGAGGGAGGAGCAAAGGCACATCTTACATGGCAGCAGGCAAGAGAGCATGTGTAGGGGAACTCCCATTTATAAAACCATCAGATCTCATGACACTTAATCACTATCACGAAAACAGCATGGAAAGACCCACTCCATGATTCAATTACCTCCCACTGAGTCCTTTCCATGACATGTGGGTATGACAGGAGCTACAATTCAAGATGAGATTTGGGTGGGGACACAGCCAAACCATATCAGATAGTTAGTGGAGAAACAGCTGGATAAGTAGAAAAGACCTTTTAATCTATGGTCAATAATATACATTTATTCTTGACTCAGTGGAAATCCATGGAATGTGTTAAGTCCAAAAGTAACATAAAACTTTGCAGGGACATGGATGAAGCTGGAAACCATCATTCTCAGCAAACTAACACAGGAACAGAAAACCAAACACTGCATGTTCTCACTCATAAGTGGGAGTTGAACAATGAGAACATATAGAAGGTAAAATGAGATATAACTAACAGCTTTCTGTCTTGAGGATTTGAGGAATGTGGTTCAACTTAAAAATTGTGTAACACTGGGAAAAGAAGAGAAAAATTAAGAATTTTGTCATCTTAGGACTACAGCAACACTAAGCACACAAGAAGAATATAATGCCAAAGCCCAAAGCTATCTCGGGGCAGCAACAAGGAAAAATTGAATCTATTGCAGGTGTCTCAGGAGTGGTAACTAACAATTTTTATAAAGATGACAATGGCTGCCTGTGTAATTTGGGTCCCACTTCAAAGATAACAATTGATCAATTAAATTAAGTATACAGATGAGCAGTATAAAAACTTTCTTTTATGTGCTGGCAAGTGTCAAATTGGCCTGATACATAGTAAAAACAAATCCCTTTAGGACATAGACTTCTAGAAATACCAGTGCAATAGGACATTATTTCTCTACTAATCTGTGTAAAAACAAAACATGTATAGCTAGATACCTACAAAAATATTTGCTCTACCATAATAAAAAATAAATTTAGACTTGTACATTTTTCTCTAACTGCAGAAATTCTAGATATCCATACAAATTTCTGGAATCTCTGCATAGTCACAAGTCCGAACTGAACAACATTAAGGAATATTTTTCATGATTTTCAATTTTTATGTAAAGATGGAAACATTTACTCTCTGGTTACTTGATGAAAATTTCAAACCTATTCGAGAGGTATTGGAATTAGGTGGTTATGAAATCCCTGGTATAATTTGCCATGAGCTCAGTAAGTTAGGAACATCTTCTTACAGTTGAGGTACATAACAATCTGGATGAAGGAACGTTAGCAGAGAAGACAACAGAAGACATTATGAACCACAGGCTCTGAAATCTAGATCTGGACTTTACAGCCACATAACAAGTGCAAGTTGTTTCACAATCTTATCCCTTATTTTCATCATTTACAAAATGAAAATAGCAAGTTTACACTATGTGGGGTATTATAAACATTAAATATATTCTCAGTCTGAAAATTGCTTTGGATATGAAAACAATGAATTATATTAGTTTCTCTATTAATTTATTCAATAAACACAGGTCAGTACTACATGAGAGCCATATTCTATGATGATGATGGAGATACAAGATTCCCTATCCATGAAGATAGTGTATCTAAATAGGAAAAAGAACCAATCACCAGCAATTAATTCATTCATTAATTAACTCAGCAAAAATATAATGGAGAAAGAAAAAGGATTGTGAAATAAGGACTTTTAAAAGTGAACGGGATAATTTAGAAAAGCCGGTCAAGATTGTCCTCTGCAAACAAAACTTGAGTAAAATGAAGGACTGAGCCATGCAAAGGTCCAGGGAAGACTACACCAGGTGAAGAGAAGAGCTAAAGCAAAAGTCTTGAAATAGAAACCATGCTGGTGTCCTCAGGGACAGGTAGCGCTTTAGATAGATGTGTGAAAAGAGATTATAGGGGATCAGAAGGACAGCAAGGAGATTTAGTGTGTAATTGTAGTCATTGAGAGTAGACATGATGAAGGAAGTGAGTCAGAGTTGATCAACAGAGATTTGGACTTAGCCAAATTGCAAGTCATTTAATATTAGGAAGACTAGAAAGCTAAAATCACAAAGCAATATTCAGGGTTAAATTCGGTAGCATCTAAAAACTTCTGGGAATTAAAACATGTAATACCTGTTAAATGCTGTTATATAAAAACTAAATGCATAATTCTCCACAGTGCTCTGTAATTTAAAACAATAGTTAATTAGATAATGAATATGTTAATTATAAAATAACTAAAAGAAATATAAGAAAAAACAATTACAAGTCTACCTCCCAAATACAACCACTATTGATAGGGATAGGTAGATCGGTGGATTGATAGATAATCTGTAGATAGAAATATACCTTAACACTTTCAGACATTTTCTTTGAGCAAAGTAGAAATAGACCCTAACACTCACAGGCATTTGCTGTGAGCAAAACATTTTATAAATGTTTAAAAGTGGAATACTAATATGCACCCCATCAGTACATTCATCCATATATCCTCCTAGCCATCCACATTTCTAATTTAATGTATATGTTAATTAACAACATGACAATTTTTACTGTTAGTATATCCAAAGACAGAATTTTTGAAGAATCCAGATAACACTTCCTAACTCTCATAGTCCTCTTTCTTTAACATATGTGGAAATCAATAAGTACTTTAAAGGACAGGATGACCTTAATGAAGACATTGAGTAACTGAAAAATAGAGACAACTTTAACTGTAGTAGAAGGTTCAAAAAAATTTTCTCAGAGCCATTTTTTTCTTGCTACCCTTGACTTGATCTGAGAAACTCATTGTAACATGAAAATTTAAAAAACCCTCCAGACCTTGAGGGAGGAATTTCATCAAATGCTTCTGTTCAAGTAATAGCACATACAAATAGAATACATGCATCTGTAAAATATTAAATATCAATGCAATGTATAGTTATTCCAAAGTCATTCATTTTATATAAGATGTTAGGTCTTGATTCTCCTTCCAATTTAACTTTGCTACTCTGCTCCTGATAGAATTTTTTCTTTTCAAATAACAGCTATGTATGTAGATATAACAGCAGTGCAGATTTTAGCTTCACACTGCATGCATTACTCAAGCCAGGCTCACAGTAAGTTAGAAAGAGAACAATATATATGCAATCAATTTTTGGTGTTTTAGTTAAGTATTCATTTTTTGTATTTGTTATGTGTATGTGTGACTATTCCTTATAAAGAATGAGAGACAAAACCGCAAGTTTTGGAAAGCCTAATTAAGGCAAAGTTAACACAGAGCATGAAAAGCCAGAGTTAACCAAACCCAATTCTCTGCTGCACGGTAAGGAATGGACGCTTACTCACTGGAGAGTTTTGAGGATTGGTTTTAAATCCTAGTTTCATTTTGTGACATTTGACAACTTACTTATACTCAGAAAATGAAAGTTTCTTTACTGGTAACGTGAAAACATGAAAGAAGCAATTAGCTCAAAGACTCTGAAATATATGTATATATATATATATATGATAAACAGTGCAAATTTACTTAGAGTGACACATTAGAGAAATGAAAGCATCAATAAATTCAAACAGAGGCAAGGCATCCTGAAGGAGGTGAAAGGAATTATGACCTTACAGAAGATTAGGAGTCAACTTGCTCAATACAAAGGTTGGTTGGAGGAGAAGGCATTCTAGGACAGAACAAAGGAATGAAGATACCAGAGTCTAATAATGCATTATGATATGCCATTAGTTTAATAGTGTTATACAGAGAGCTCAGGGTTCTGGAGAGATTGCAGTTGTAAGTAGGCGCTTTGCTTAGAATAGTGCCTGGCCCAGAGTGAGCACAAAATTAGACATATTAAGTTAATTAGACACGGTTATACAGCTATGTCCTATAAATGCCGAAACTGGATGATAGGATGATCTTACTTACCTTGAAATTTGCTTGCCTTTAATAATAATCTCTGGCCAGATATTAGAGTCACAACATTTAAAAATTAACGGGACAAAATCTTTACACCATGTTTCTATTATTAATATGCTTAGAGTTCTTGACAAGGTGTCTTAATGTCTATAGATTCCAAGTGATGAGTAACTCTAGCCTTACATTGCTTCTTTCGGTCAGACATGTATCCCCTACTCTCTGTGAATTTAAATTACCTTCTGTTGGACTACATAAAACAATTATTCCCAAGTTAAATTAAATCCCTGCAACAATTTTTTATTCAGTTTTCTTATCTTTATCAAGATTTCTTTTTCTTTCATCTTCTTTTTGACAGTAACAAAGGTAAGAGTTTGAATGGAGAAACAGGGTCCCTTAACAGTATTTCCACTAAAGTTTGCTTATTTACAGAGATATGTTTCTGGTGCTATATATTTACCCTGAAGCCAAGTTACTATGTGTTTGTTTGTTTTTCATTGAAAAAAATCCAAAGAATTAATGAGCATATAAAAACAATAAAATATAATAACGTTTGAATAATAACATTAGAAGTTCTCATTTCCTAAACTGTTTCTTCCACTATATGATGGTGAAATTTCTCAGTAATGAAATGAAGCATATAATCAATAAGCCAATATTGTTGATTTTAAAGCCTTTAAAGAAGGAACTAGAAAGAGTGACAGACTGGATACTCCTGCCATTTTTAGTGACTTGAATGCCAATTACAATTTATTTCACAAATATGAGAGTATCGATGCATGCGTTTGTAAAATTTCCAAAGATTTAGCATACTGAAAATTGAGATACTTTCACTCAGTCATTCATTCACTAACTTATTAAATGTATCAGGAGCAGTAAAAGATGAAGCAAGACAACTAGACTTTGACAAAACAGACATTTTCCATTACATGTTTGGATGTTTCGCATTACATGCTCACACTTTTTACTTTCTTGCAGATATTAAGACAAGGATGGTGGAAGAACAAGAAAATGAGCTGGTCATTATTTTGTTTCTCAGTCAGCCCACTCTGAAGAAGGATGGAGAGTGAACTAAGAGAACTGGAAGTGAGGATGGAGAATGAAACTGATAAAATGAAGACAGCTCAACAGATTATTAGATTTGCCTAAGGTGAAATAATGGAGTCTTCAAACAGGGTAGTGACAGAATGGTCAGAATTGAGTGGCGATGTTCAACCCACTTACATGGTAGAATTTTTGTAATTTAGAGCTGCAAAATGATAGAGAAAGGGAGAACAACAAAAGTGGTATAGTCTCTTCCCTTCAAATGCCATATGATATTATTTACAGACTTATGGAACCATATGGTTTTTTTATCCTATGAAACTATCAGAAAGGATTTAGTTGCAGAATGAAATATCTTGGTTATTAACAAAGAATGACTTAAGAATCTTTAAATCTTAGGCTCTGGAAAAAAAAATTTCACTTGCTTTTGTAAAAATGAATAAGTTGGGTGGATCAGGAGACAATACCACTAATACCACTACATCTTTGATGAACTTTCTCCTTTAATCTGCAACACAACTTCATTGCAATGCTGGTTTTGTAAATACAATCACACTTGAATGTGGTTTGAATTTTAAGGAGTGTGTCACCTAGCCGGGTGGTATAAATTTTTCAGGGAATACAAGATGAGAATCTTGATGCAAATTTACAAAACCTGAAAACTTTTAAGAGAGAATGGAGAAACCAAGAGAATGAAGAAACCAAGAGAATGAAAATCAGAATAGTCCATGACTCTGTCCATTTCAAATGTACGCTTAATTCCCATTCCTTATTCTTGTGTAGATGGTCTCAGATTGCCAAAGAACAAGAATCTACTAGGTGATGGATAGTGTACACACACACACATAGAGACAGACATATACACACACACAAATACACACACACCTGCTCCTCAACTTACTATGGGGCTATGGGCTAATAAATTTATCATAAGTTGAAAATATCTTAAGTTTAAAATGCATTTAATACATCCAACCAAACAAACATCATAGCTTAACCTATCCTACCTTAAACGTGCTCAGAACACTCATGTTAACCTGTAGTTGGGCAAAATCATCTAAAGAAAGCTTATTTTATGATAAAGTATAGAATATTTCGTGTGATTTATTGAATACTATATTGAAAGTGAAAAACAGAGAGATCATATGGGTACTAGAAGTAGAGTTTCTATTGAATGTGTATTGCTTTTGCACCATAGTAAATTAGAAAAATTATAAGTCAAACCATAAGTTGAATTGTAAATTAGGGACTATGTGTATGTGTGTGTGTATATGCATAAACTAATAAACACATAAATATTATAAAATATATTTTTTAATTTATACATGTGCCTGCACACGCACACACACATACATTCATACACACAAACATATATATTCATCATCTTCAAAGGAATGAGTAAGCCAGCTCCATATCCCCAGTGCAATCAATACAGCCAAGCCCTAAGAATTACAGACTAACACAAGGGCAATTGTATTCTATTTCATTTCTAAGTGTTATGTTCATCTGCAAAGCAGCACCACCACAGGGCCACACCATTGTCACTCTTGGTAAATAGCCAGTAGTCTCATAACTTGTCTCAGCAGTGTCATTTCACAGTTCATTTTATTATTACTAACAGAATATCTAAAGGTATAAATTACTCAGTTTATGGAAAACATGCCATTTTAGCTTCCCATCCATACCCTACTCTCTCCCCAAGGACCAAAATGGCCCTATACTTCCATTCCCAGCCCAAATGTTTATATACCGGAATCCCATAGGTATGCTCTTTTTTAAAATTTTCTTAGCGACTATTCTCTTTCACCTTGGAGGAAATAATTTATAACCTGTCAATATCACAAAGGCTTAAGAGTCCATCCTCTCAGCTGATTTTTTTTTATTTTACAAAACCTTTCTTCATAAGATCTTTATATCAAGGTGTAAAAACTTAAACAGAAACAAAACTTCTTCCAACAATTGTGAAACCTGGATAATAGTTTTGAGCCTTTGCTGAGTTAATTTGATAGCTTTGAGAAAGTTTGATAGATAAAATTGTTAAAAATATATGTAGGCCTCGTCTCACTTAAACTTTATATCTACCCTGTGAGGCAGGTGTTTTTGTTATTGACGTTTTATAAATAAGTGAGCTGAGGCTTACAGAGATTAGCATAATGTTGTACGTTCATATGACTAATGTCTAGATTGCAAACCAGGATGGGGTAGCTTCACAGCTCAAAATAAACCAGATATAGACTCAAGTAATACTGAAACAAAGAACTTTACAGAGAGGCGCTGGCAATGCAGAAAGTACATTAAGAGACTGAGAAAAAATTTCATGGTAAACACCAAGGCCAGTTCCTAAATATGTAATCCACTATAGCCTAACTTTGAGAAAATGAGTACAATTTAAATATCTTTTACTAATTTTGCATGCAAAGGGTGTAAAAAGCTATATGGAGCTGTCATCTGAACTGACGTTTTATATATGGGGCATGTCATATATTAGGGATGAAATTAGCAAGTGTTTGGATGCTCAAATGAATTTGATCATTTGCTATATAATTTCCAATATGATCTCTGTCTTCAATACCCTATTTTACACTCTTGTAATTGGGGAGAATGGAAATTAAGTAATCTGAAAAGTGCACTGCATTTGTAGTAAATAAATAAGTACATAAATAAAAAAATAAAGAAAAACTGTATATTCTATTCAACTTACTATATGGGAGTTTAGTCAATTTACTTAAAATTATGTGATCTTTGTGTTTTTGGTCTGTAAACTGAAGATAATACTTACCCTGTCTCTATATTGGCATTGTCCAAAGTGAAACTGCTGCTTTGAAAATCATCAGATCTCATGAGAACTCCCTTATTATCAGGAGAATAGCATGGGGAAAGTCATCGCCATGATCCAATCACTTCCCACCAGGCCTGTACCCCAACACATGGGGATTACAATTTGAGATGAGATTTGGGTGGGGACACAGAGCCAAACCATATTATTCTGTCCCAGGCCCCTCCAAAATCTCATATCCCCTTCATATTTAAAAAGCAATCATGCTTTTACAACAGTCCCCCAAAGTCTTAACTCATTTCAGCATTAATTCAAAAGTCCAAGTCCAAAGTCCCATCTGAGACAAGGCAAGTCTCTTCCACCTATGAGCCTGTAAAATCAAAAGCAAGTTAGTTACTGCCAACATACAATGCAGGTAGAGGTATTGGGTAAATGTTCCCATTCCAAATGGAAGAAATTTGCAAAAACAAAGGGGCCACAAGTCCCATGCAAGTCCAAAATCCAGCCAGGAAGTCATTAAATCTTAAAGCTCCAAAATCTCCTTGACTCCATGTCTCACATCTAGGGCACACTGATGCAAGGTCAGGCTCCCACAGCCTTGGGCAGCTCTGGATTGGAGGGCACAGCCCCTGTGGCTGGCTTTGCAGGCTATCACTGAGCTCTTGCAGCTTTTCCAGGTGCATGTTGCAAGCTGTAGATGGAACTACCTTTCTGGGATCTGGAGGTCAGTGGCCCTCTTCTCATCTAACAGCTCCACTAGGCAGTGCCCCTGTGGGTACTCTGTGTAGGGGCTCCAACCCCACATTTCCCCTCTGCATTGCCCTAGTAGAGGTTCTCCATGAGGGCTCTGCCCTTGAAACAGACTTCTGCCTGGACATCCAGGCATTTCCAAACATCTTCTGAAATCTAGGCAGAGGCTCTCAAAGCTCAACTCTTATCTTCTGTGCACCCATATGCACAACACCATGTGAAAGCTGCAAACACTTGGGGATTACACCCTCTGAAGCAATGGCCTGAGCTGTACTTTGTCCCCTCTTAGCCACAGCTGGAACTGGAGTGGCTGGGATGCAGGGCACTATGTCTCAAAGCTGCACAGAGAAGCAGGGTCCTGGGCCTGGCCCACAAAATCATTTATTCCTCCATTAGGCCTTTGGGCATGTGATGGGAGGAGCTGCCATGAAGGTCACTGGCATGTGCTGAGGACATTTTCCTCATTGTCTTGGCTATTAACATTTAGCTCATCTTTACTTATGCAAATTCCTGCAGCCTACTTGAATTCCTCCCCAGAAAATGGGTTTTTCTTTTCTACCACATGATCAGGCTGCAAATTTTCCAAACCTTTATGCTCTGCTTCCCTTTTAAACACAAGGTCCAATTTCAAACCATCTCTTTGTGAATGCATATAACTAAATGCTTTCACAATAAGCCAAATTATCTCTTAAATGCTTTGCTGCTTTGAAATTTCTTCTGCTAAATACCCTAAATCATCTGTCTTATGTTCAAAGTTCCACAGATCTCTAGGACAAGACAAAATGCTGCCAGTCTCTTTGCTGAAGCATAACATGAGTGACCTTTACTCCAGTTCCCAGTAACTTCCTCATCTTCATCTGAGACAACCTCAGCCTGGACTTCATTGTCCATATCACTATCAGCATTTTGGTCAAAACCATTCAACAAGTCTCTAGGAAGTTCCAAACTTTCCCACATATTCCTGTCTTCCTTTGGGCCCTCCAAACTGTTCCAGCCTCTGCCAGTTATCCAATTCCAAAGTCACTTTCACATTTTCAAGTTATCTTTATAGCAGTACCTCACTCTGCTGGTTCCAGTTCTCTGTATTAGCCTGTTTTCACACTGCTATAAAGATACTACTTGAGACGGGTAATTTATAAACAAAGATGTTTAATTGACTCACAGTCCTGCATGGCTGAGGAGGCCTTGGGAAACTTACAATTAGGGTGGAAGGTGAAGGGGAAACAAGGAACATCTTACATGGCAGCAAGAAAGAGAGAAAGATTGAGCACAGAGGAAACTGCCACTTTTAAAACCATTAGATCTGATGAGAACTCCCTCAATATAATGAGAACAGTGTGGGGGAACCACCCCCTGATCCAATCACTTCCTTTCAGGTCACTCCCCTAACACATGGGGATTATAATTCAAGATGAGATTTGGGTGGGGACGCACAGCCAATCTATATCAATAAGCATGTATGTATGCGTGTGGATAAGTGAAGTTATAGTATATGGAGAGCACTTTTAAAGTCAGCAATAATAATGGACTTGACCTATTATATAAACATCTACCTACTCTTATGGTTTGGATCTTTGACTTCACCAAATCTCATGTTAAAATGTATTCCCCAGTGTTGAGGACTGGTGGATCATGAAGGTGTTGGATCATCGCAGTGGATCCCTCATGAATGGCTTGGCACCATCTTCTTGGTAATGAGTAATTTCACACAAGGTCCAGTTGTTTGAAAGTGTGTGGCACCTCCCACTCTCTCTCTTGCTCCTGCTTTTGCCATGTAACCTGCCTGCTTCCACTTCACCTTCTGCCATGAGTAAAAGCTCCCTGGGGCCTCTCCAGAAGTAAACCAGATGTTGGTGGCATGCTTCCTGTACAGCTTCCAGAATGGTGAGCCAATTAATTCTCTTTTCTTTGTAAATTACACAGTCTTGTGTACTTCTTTATGGCAACACTAGAACAACCTGACACACTACCCCAATCAATATTATTATTTTAAAATGTATATAGAAGTGTTCAGGATTAAATACTTGTTTTAAGAGTATTTAAACCTGGAAAATACATATGTAAAATTTCTCAGATGGTATAATCCAATCAACAGAGGTCAATCACTATTGTGATTAACTGTTAATTGTATTGGCTCAGAATTGAAAATAAAAATTTCTGACTGGATTATGTATGTTCTAAGGAAAAGGCCATTTTGAATCAAATGTATTCTAGTGCCTACACTGGTTAAATATTGCATGAGTATCATTGAAAGATGCTGGTTCAGCAGGAAGCCTGGGCAGAAGAAATGACTTTCTTAGGTGGAATGATGAGGTCATTTAATCTGCTTCCAAATCCTTGACAGGGATTAATATCCCATTAAGAAAGCAATAAACGCCTTCAAAACAAACACATGGGGTGGGGCGCATTTTCCATCATTTCAACAGAGAGGCTTTCTTTTAGTTTCAACCATCATGTGCCTTCTATACACTCATAGTTACTTACAGTTTCATCAAAACTAAATCATATTATAATGAGTAATAACAAATACCATTTGTTGAGCACAAATTATATGTTAGGCACTATGCTGAGTACCTTGTATGCCTAATCATATTTTTAAATAGACTCTGTTTTAGATAGTATCAATATCCTAATTTAAGAGTTGACTAGCCAAAGTTCACAATGCTAGCATGTGGCACCGCTGAAATTTGAACACCTTTATTTCATTCTAGAGGTCATACTCTTAAGTAGGTAGCCATTTTTCTTACTTGCTGTCTTAGTCTGTTTAGACTGCTGTAACAGAAGACACAGACTGGGTGGCTTATAAACAATAGGAATATATTGACACATTATTGGAATTCCAAGAACAAGGTATCAGGAGATTTGATACCTGGTGAGAGTTGGCTTTCTAGTATTTTTGGTGTGTTCTGACTTGGTGGAAAGGACATGGGAGCTCACTGGGACTTGTTTTACAAGAGCTAACTCTTAGGTCATTAGGATAATGACCTCATCATTTCTCAAAGGCCCTGCCTCCATATGATATCACTTGAGGATTAGGTTTCAACATATACATGGTGGGGAGGAGCAAATAAATATTCAGTTTGTAAGCACCTGCTTTATTCTTAGTGAAACCAGGACATAAATGAAAACAACTCCAGAACAGAACTGAAACTTTTGGTTTGTATCCTGATTTCACCATTTTTAAATCCTATGCACTTGGTTACTTGTGTTTTCAACTTAAGTCTTTGCTTCTATAGTTCTATGGGAGCTGGAAACTCTTGTATCTAGAATGTGCATATTTTAACATACTGTTCTGCCAGTAATAACACATCCATATGTTGTCAGGCAGATTACTTAATTTCTCTAACAATATTTTCTTATTTGTAAAATAGGCAGACACATCTGTCCTGCTGTTGTGATAAAATTTTTAGGTAAAGGAAGTAAAAGTAATTAACATAGCACCTGACACATCTCTAACCAATAAAACATTAGATTACTCCCCATTTCCTCAAAATAATAGAGAAAAGATAATCTAATATCTATTCATGCATAAATTGAGGATCCAATAAACCATGGTTTCTTAACCTGAGGTTAATGTAATGGGCTTTCTAGCAAGTAATGGAGACAAAATCACAGAGCATATGGTCAGAATGAAGGTGTTCCCACTACTACGCAGACCTGTGCCCTACAAGTAATGGAAACACAGTTTATAAAGGAAGAAAAGCTACGGGCAGATTAGCATAAGTTAAAGTTCAATGTGTTAGCCAGTATTCAAGCCAGAGTTATCAGCTAAAGACTCATTTTCCTGGGACTCCAAAGCTGCCAAGTATAGCAGGAGTCATTTGGATGTCAAGCAAGGCAGAACACATGGGAGAAACATTTCTGATAAAGCTCAATATGGATTAGTGTTCTTGAATGATGTGGAAGGAAGGGGTCATAACAATGAAATCTACAAAGAAATAATTCACTTAGTTAATAAAAGGGCTATACAATGATCAAGTTCCTCTAATCCCTGTACCTAAATACTACAAACACACACACACACAAACCACATGGGTGTGCACACATGAATGTCTGTTTACTTAGGATTAGGGAGACAACTACCTAGCAAACAGATTCTCAAAATGCTCAGTAGAAAAAGCAATTGTTTAGTAAGTTCAAATTTCACCTTGTTTACTAGTTATACATTTCAAATTATCCCTCTTGTTAAATTTTAGTTTTGTTTTATAACTATGTGGAAATTAAGGTGAAATCTATGAAAAAAGCTATTAAAGTGTGAACAATGCACCTTAGAATAAATTTTCCCTATGAAACTTTCCCTTCTAGATCACTAGATGTATCTTTTTCATATCCAGCCAAAATTCTGTAGCAGATGAATATGGTTAGAAGCCCTAATATATGGCAGAGTTTTAGAACAAATGTCTTCTCAGAGAGTAAAGAGATGGAGGTGAAGGCGAGTTAACTTGTGACTAAGTAGAACTGAGCCATAAAGACACAGTAGATATAATTTACTTGTAGATCCTGGGAGTAAGTTAGAGTCAGTGAGAAGCCATAGGTTAGTGGGTCAGGAAACAGGGATCAAGCCATTCACTTTTGCACTAGGTAAATGAGCTAAAGAAATATGATATAATTGAAAGATGATATCATGGTATGTATTAGGCAAAGTGTGTACCATGGTTCCACCTGTTCAGTCCTGAAAAAGCCACAACAGTCATTATTGCCAGAGAAGAAGGGGCCAGTGAAAGTGGTGGTTTCTCATTAGCTAGAGAATAACTCCTCTATGTTTAGGGAAGTGCTCCTTGATGCCAACCACAAATTAGGTTAGATCTTTGTGTTATGCTGCACAGAGCCCTGGAGCTCTACTTCAAAACTCCCATCAACCTACTTATTAAATCAGTTACCATTCTATTCACTGATTAATTTAACATATATTTATTGAATGCCTACTCTATGTCAGGCACAATGCTAAGCAAGTTGCTCTACCAGGACTCAAACTCCTTAAGTTTTGGTATTTTTATTTTTACTTAATTTAACTAATTAATAACAGGGTCTCATTCTGTTGCTCAGGCTGGAGTGCAGTGGTGCAATCTCGGCTCACTGCCATCTCCACCTCCCAGGTTCAAGTGATTCTCATGCCTCAACCTCCCGAGTATCTGGAGTGACAGGCATATGTAACCACACCCAGCTAATTTTTGTATTTTTGGTAGAGGCAGAGTTTTGCAATGCTGCCTAGGCTGGTCTCAAACTCCTGAGCTCAAGTGATCTGCCCACCTTGGCCTCCCAAAGTGCTGGGATTACAGATATGGGTCACCATGCCAGGCCAAAGTTTTTGGATATAAAGGAACCTTTAGTCCATGAGTTCCCTAAGGCCAGAGACTATTAATTTTTCATGTATAAGCCAAGACCATGATCTAATATATGGCAAATAATCTTTATAGTATGATAGAATTTAACAAAATGATCCCCCAGGACTGCTCAAGCTCTACTATTCCAAAATAATGAGGATAATGATAATAATGACAACAATGATGATGGCAATTTGATAGTAATAACTAGCACTTCTTAATGTTCACGCAATGCCAGGCTGTCTGCTAAATACTTCACATGAATTAAGTCACACGATACTCAGACAAGCATATGAATCAGTCATTATTATTGCTCACATTTTATATATAAGGAAAGTGAGTCCTAGTTTAGTGAATGGACAAAATCTTGAGAACAAAAAACTGTAGAACTAGGGATCAAACCCAGGATGACTGATTCTAAAACCATCATGTGATAGTATCTTCTTTCTGCAGAAACATTTGCCAACGATAGATCAGTATTTCTGTGGGTAACATCAGCAGTAAACTACAAATACATTCTTTCCAAATACAAATTTTAAAGACAGAATAAATGTCTGTTAAATACAATTTGGGATTTTTCTTCTAACCATCACACTCAATGCAGTTAAAAATTCACGTAAGTTTTTTTACAGCCTCCCTTGCCATTTAACTTACCTATCCATTACTTTGGCAAAAGCATCACCATGGCAACCCTTCTCTTCCAATTGTGTTTACACTAATGTTTTTCCATTTTAACCACTGACTTTGAGAGTTCTCTCTAACTCTAGCTCTGCTGTAAGCTAGGATAACGCAGTTGTAAATGGCAAAATTGTACAACCAAAGAAGGCTTTGAGCAGAGTCCCTGAGCTAGAATCATTCACAGAGAAACAACAGTAGTAGTGGTATTAATAGTAATAAAACAGCTACCTTTATTAAATTTATATGATATACCAGGACATCTAGGAAGTCTCCTATGTATGATATTTAATTCCTCCAAATAGTCCTGTGCGAAAGATATTACAGAGAGGAAACTAAGACACAGTGAGGTTAAGTAATTTTCTCAAGGTCTAATACTTAGTAGCTGATAAATATGTCTGATCAAATTTGTCACACTCTATAGACCACTCTTTTTCTTAAATCATATTGGCCTTTGCAGTGTGAGTTTTAGGGACACCTACATCTACCTTTAGCTGGTTAATCTCTGGCAAGTAATTTCCATGTCAGTTGATTCAAATGGACTTTCCTAGAAGCAGAGTCTAAGACTGGGATTCTTGTGAAAGTGATTTATTGAAGGAATGCTCCCAGGAAAAGGTATTAATGGGATGTTCCAAGTTCATTTTCTTCTTCTTTCCTCTTCTCTCTCTCTCTCTGACACACACACATACACAAACACACACTCACATACATCATCATCATCATCACCATCATCATCTATACATAAACCTTTGCCTCAAATCTAAGTCATAGGAGAGAAAAAATCTGAATCACTAAATTGAAATCAGGATGCAACTGTGGTTCCATGCAATCTGGCCAAGAGGACAGAATTATATAGTAAACACACTGACATCAATATAAAACTTCAGATAAGGGTCAGTTTTCAATAAAGAGGCGTAAACATGCATCCCCTCAAAACTATCCTTCACATTTAGCCTCAAATAAGTATCTGTAATACACAGCTGATTATAGCCACTGGCACAATAGATCTATAAACTCATTCATAGCTTTAATACAGGTTGTATTAGTTAACCACCAGAGTAGCCCTGGAGGTAGATATTTTCTTCAATTTGCAAATAAGTAAAGAGCTCAGAGAACCAAATAATGTGTCTGGGGTCACTGACTGGCAGCAACAGAATCGAATTTGCTTTTTACCACACCATGCATCCTCACATCCCAGCTGCCTTAACAGATCCACTATTTCCAGGGGAACTGTTGTAGGAGTGTGAGAGTGCGTGTTCCTTTTATGATTCTCTCCATCCTTCCTCCTTCATTAAAACAGGGTCAAGAAGGCTAGCTCAGGTCTCAGCAGGCTCCTTTCAAGGAACAGCACCAGCGTTCCCTGGAAACCATTCATCTTCCCTCCCTTACCAGAAGATCATCTACAGTCTGCCACTCTCACTGCTAGACTGTTTAGATAAACATCTCACAGATAATCTTTTTTCTCCTTTCTTTTCTACTTGAAACTCTCCCCATCTTTCTTTCCTCTGCAGTTTCCAAGGACTTAATCTTAGATAAGGGCAAAAATTTTCAAACTAGAAAGAATTTCTGTGGGTTCATTTGAAGTATAAACAACTCTCAGAAATTCAATTTCACCACTGCATAAGGAATGCCTGTGATGGGCCAAGTACCAGAGGAAGATTTGAAGATGAAACAGAAGTAAGGTGGCTTAATGTTGAGAAACATTACATACATATTTTTAAAAATCAAACTTTGTGATTAAGAAAAATATGGTTATGGTTTGTTTTTTAAATAGCTAGGAGTTACTAAGGGCATACTATGTTGCTCGTACAGTATTCTCTTCTTTATAAATGTTTTCTTATCTAATCTATTTAATGACCCTTAGGTTTGCATTATCATCACTAGTTTACTGATGAAATATGGAAACTCGCAAAAATATGGCTAACAGCAATCCGATGTTAAATTCAAATATACATTTGGTTTATTCTTTTTAATACAGGGTAATTTCCCTTATCTATGGTTTCATTTTTCACAGTTTCATTTACCCAATGTCAACCATGATCTAAAAATATTACACAAAATATTTTGAGAGTGAGAAAGGTCATATTCACATAACTTTTATTGCAATACATTGTTACAACTGTTCTATTTTATTATTGTTGTTTTTAATCTCTTAGTGTGCATAATCTATAAATTAAACTTTATTATACATTTGTAAATAGAGTAAAAAAACAGTGTATATAGGGTTCATTACTATCTGTGGTTTCAGAAACCCACTGGGGGTCTTGGAATGTATACCCCACAGATAAGGGGGGGCTATAGTACCCTTTTTTATCTATTCTACTATTCAGTGAAATATAAAACATAGGGGTATAATAAAACACACTAAAATGCCCACAAGATAAAGAGATATAGAAAATATCACATCCGAATGGGAAATTATGGATTCTGTCTTATACTCTAGTCCTCATAATGTGACTGTCAGAGGTTCATATCCTCAGGCAAGATTTCAGTAGTAGTCACAGGTCACATGCTTTAATTTATTTGCAGTAGGTTATAATTCTGTACCATGGGGAAGTGGGAAACAGGTGTTCAGAATCAAATTGGAAATTATTAGTGGGGGAATGTGTAGATAATGAAGTTGCCAGAAACCAGTTAGATAGATATGGATGATTAGTGTCATTATACTCATAGAGAATGGGAAATGAGAAAGGGGAATAAAGAAAAGGAGGCAGGCAGTTCAAGACATCACAGAAGGTGATATAGAAGACTAAGCCTAAACTCTAAGTTTTACTCTGCATCTTGCTTCTTATGTGGTTTTATCTACGTTATTTACCACTTACAGCTTCAGTTCTCTCAGCTGTAATTTTATTGTGAGTGATCACATGTAAACACAATGCCTAACATTAGATAAGTGTTCAAAACATATTATCTGAAGTTCACAGAATAGGTCTGCAAATTCAGCTCATCCCTTGTCTCTGTTTCACTTAGATTTGAGTCCTACCTGCCTCCGTCTGTTGAAAGACATCCTTGGTGTCTTGTAGGTGCCAGCAGCCCTGGAGAATGGAAAAGACAGGGAGCCCCATCTCTAGGAGTAGGAAGTAAGACACATATATCTCATATTTTGCATTAATTTCCCATTTTAATCCCACTAAAATGTGCATAGAGACAAATTAATCCATTCACTTGGGAAATTGGATCATTTGCCTTGACTTCCTCTTTTCAATAGCACTGTTGCCCTCATGCCAGATATCTGTACCTCCCAAGGATAGGAATCCTCATTTTTTTGCAAGGACTTTAGGGAGATGAAAGTTGTTACAGAGCTGTAAAAAGTGCTGCAGAGTAAGTCGGATCTCACCCAAATGGCCACAGATGGACGTTGATGGATTTGGCAATTATATCATCCGAGCATCTAATATGTAAAAGGAACATATTTCTGTCTCTCTTAAAGACTTCATGGGATGCTGACCATGGCTCTGTCTCGCCTCTCTCCCCGCAGCAGTAAATTTCAATGGAATTAATAGCTGAGCTTCTTTGAGCTGGCTTTCTGATAGGACTGTATTAAAGGACAGCAGTAAATTGTATATTATAACTTTCACATTGATAGCCTCATCTTCCCACACATTCTCCAGCGGTGGCTGATGAAGAATCTCTAGTGTGATGATGGAGCTGTGGTTGTCTTCTTAAGGAAACCACATTGCCTAAGGTTAGGATCCTCAACGATATCTACTTTTGTTCTTCTGGGTACCCTGCGTATTAATAGAAAATGTGGAATAAAAGAATGGGTAATTAAATAAGATTTTAAGGGACCTTTAGAGAAGAAATCTAATGTTGAGATTCCTTATTAGAGGTAAAGGAGATATTTTCACTATTTCAACAAGTATTAGAAGAGCTTGAACTTTGGCTCAGATCATGAATGCAGTGGTTAAAATGTAAAATGTCTGTTCCTTTGGCTGGAGTATGTCACCTCACTGTGGACACACTGGTTATCTCTTGCTGAATCAGCTCTGACAAGCACTGATGAATGTCTTTGATTAATAAAACATTGGGAATCAAACTAAATATTACTGAATACATGTAGTGTCTTTGGTAGACAAGATCTTTCAATATACGCAGCCTTTTCATGGGTGGAAAATAGTAACAGCTAATAATAAAAGTTAGATTTTACTGGGCACCTGTCATGTGACAGGCACTGTTCTGAGTGCTTTACAAGTAGTGTCTTTCTAATTTTTATCACAAGCCTGTAAGATAGGTTCAGTTTTTATTTTCACTTTACAGATGAGAAAAATGTAGCACTTTGGCCTGGAATTTGCAAGGTCTGGCTCAAGATATTGTTGTCTTATCCACTATAATATGCTTTAAAACTATTATAATAATGAGACATTCAGTAGTGTAATAGGCTGAATAATGAATGGCCACTCAAATATCAGCCCCTACCTAGTACTTAGAACCTGAAAAATGTTTTAAATGAGGAGAGATTGTCCATGATTATCTAGAAGGGCCCTAAATCCATTGACCATTGACCTTGTCAGAGGGAGGCAGAAGGACATTGTACACGCCAAAGTGAAGAAAGTGATGTGAAGACAGAGGCAGAGATTGGACCCACGTGGCCAAAAGCAAGGAAACATTATCAGCTACCAGAAGCTAGAAAAGGCAAGGAATGGATTTTTTCCAAGAGCCTCCAGAGGGAGAATGGCCCTGACTAAACCTGGTACCTTAATTTCATGCTAGTGAAGTAGTTGTTGATCTGGGCTATGGAAATGTGAAAGAATACATTTCTGTTACTTTAATCTACAAAGTTTGTAGAAATTTGCTAAGGCAGCCACAGAAAACCAATACAGGTTGTGAAAGTAAGTTAACAAAAAGTTTATCAAACACTTTATTATATTCATAGAGGAGAGACCATATTTAGACTAGGGTCGCTTAGTGATAACTCCAGGGAGTAGAAACCATGTTTGCTGACTCCCAGCCTGACATTTTTGGCTCATAGGAAGCACCTCCTATATTCGAACCAGAATCTCCTCTTGAGTAATCACATCAAAGACTCCTCTTCCTCCAAGGAACTCTTTCTGATTTAAAGTAGCCTTAAACTTGGATAGCAGTGCTTCTTCCTTGCTACATCTCAGTTGAAATCCTGACAAAGTACTTTGTTTCGACATCTATGCTGCTTTTGAAAGAAAATGGAATTTCAACCAGCTAGAATGTAGTGTTTCCATGTTGAAAGATGTGTAACATTACTTATCTTCCATGGCTTTTGTATTAAAAGATGTAACATGTGTAAATGGCCATCTCTAAGTAACACTTGCTTGTTTTTTTTTTTTTACTTTTATTTTATTCACTTTCTTATCAAATTATCATCCTTCTTTGGAGAGATAAAACAACTACATTTTCTGAAAGATTTTAATTTCTCATTTATACCACTCTTTGTATTTAAATGCATCAGAGGCTGAGTACAGTGGCTCTTGCCTGTAACCTCAGAACTTTGGGAGTCCAAGGCAGGCAGATCACGAGGTCAGGAGTTCGAGATTAGCCTGGCCAATATGGTGAAACCCCCGTCTCTACTTAAAATACAAAAATAATCTGGGCATGGTGGTGGGCGCCTGTAGTCCCAGCTACTCATGAGGCTGAGGCAGGAGAATCACTTAAACCCAGGAGGCAGAGGTGGCAGTGAGCCGAGATCACTCCACTGCACTCCAGCCTGGGCAACAGAGCAAGATTCTGTCAAAAAAAAAAAATTAGAGATCCATGGAAAGGTAGCATATTACATGCACACACACACACACATACACACATACACACACACACACACACACACACACACACACAGAGCACCCAGAGGGTTTCAAATGGAAAATTCTTTTTTGAATCATGGGATATGACATTTGCAGAACATCTGAAAAGGCCTTGTACTCCTTGTTCCTTTTCTCCTCTCTAGACTAGAGATAATTGTTCTTGCCTTACCTCCTCCAGGAAGGCTTGGGAGTGGGGGAAGAGGTTGGTGCCACAAATTACAGGGGATCCAGCACTTTTTTAAACTAGATAATTCTATGTGCATATGAAGGATTAGAATTAAGATGACTTAATCCATAGTTTTAAGGGCACACCTTGTTTTGCTAATCCTCCATGTATTGAAGAGGAAGCATGAAATCTTTAAACCATTTAAGAAGTATTTATGGATACTATGTTGGGGCTGTAAGATATAATCTTTCAGATCTTAGAGATAAATCCACATTTTATAGCATCACTTTCTCACCACTGATTTTATTTATTTATTTATTTAAATATGTTGATCTCTTCTTCATGACCTCATTTAATAATGCCCTCCTTGGGGAAATCTTCTCCAGTTGTTCAAGGTAGAGTCTTTTTTTGATCCACGTGCCATGCTTATTTCATGTTCCTGTAACAGCACTTATAACTGGCCTGTAATGGATCTTTTCAAGTCTGTCTTTTCTGCTAATTCCCTGAAATGCACAGGTTATTTAAGCCAATCTGCACCATCCTGTTCCTAACTATGCAACTAGAATGTTAATGTATGCATGATACAACCTCTTCAATGGTGACACCCAAAGATATTGGTAAAAGCCAAATTCTAATGTCATCTTTCAATTCATCTGCTCAGCTGAATAGCATTCAGAGCTAATTCTTGACTCTGAATTAATTTCTTTTAATATCCCTTTCCCTGGTTTCATTTCACTGGGACCACTTCCACCATTTTGACCTGGTCCTTCTCCTTAACTATGATTTGAATTCTACTCCCAAAGAAGTGATGTTCTAGTCAAAAAAATAAATTTTAGAGGAGCCCTTCATAGGAAACTCACACACTGACCTAACTACAAGACTAGGAAGATCATAAAATATGATCTTCTCATGGTTAGGGATGTATCTCCCTATACTTCTTTATCCCTTTGACCAGGAATTTTGACATGATTTATACATTATCACTAAACACATAATGAGAATAAATCTTAGGAAGATTAAATTAAAATACTCTAAGGACATTAAGATCTCACTGTGCTATAAAATCCTGCCACCACTTTATTTTAATTCAGATATAATGAACATCAACTATATGCTAGACACTAAAGATCCAGTTATAAACCAGACATTCTGGAGATGCATACAACACAATCCTGAAGACCAGGAGAGGAGAAAGTAGGATATTATAACCCACAGTGAAAAGTGTTTTGGTGGGGAAAGTCCCCTATGACAAGGAAGTAAAAGAAGAGAACCTACTCCAGACTAAATGGAGTATAAGCACAGATTCTAAAAGATAGTGATGTCGGGCACAGTGGCTCATGCCTGTAATCCAAGCACTTCAGAAGATGGAAGCGGGAGGGTTTCTTGGGCCCAGTAGTTTGAGACCAACCTGGGCAATATAGGAAGACCCCATCTCTGCAAATAATAAAAACATAATTAGCAGGGTGTGGTGGTGCACACCTGTGGTCCCAGTTATTCAGAAGACTAATGTGGAAGATCTCTTGAGCCCAGGAGTTCAAGGCTGCTGTGGGCTATAATCGCACCACTGCTGTCCAACCCTGGGTGACACAGTGAGACCCTTTCTCAAAAAATTAAAAAAATTAAAGTTAAAAAAATTAAAAAAGGAAGTGACTCATGAAGGAAGAGGGATTAGTCATGTAAAAAAGGAGGGAGAAAGCAATCCTCAATTCTCCTTCTTTCATCTCTCTTTACTTTCAAAATTCTTAAAAGCATATTGAAAATCTTGCAGTGTTTGAAGCTATTTCCTTCTAATATCCTCATTTCCCTCCACTTTCTTCTAGGCTATTTATCTTCATTTTGTAAAATTCTCTCTGTAATTAGTCAGATATGATAAGTAATAAAGCAACTATATCTCAGTAATTCTGGTTATAAAGTCAAACTGATTTTATAGCAGTCCTATCACAAAAACTATATGGGTTATTGTTGAAAGCCGTTTAAAGTATGATCTTTGGGTTTATGCCACACCCCACACACACAAGTTGGTTTTATTCAAAAGACACAATTGGGTAGTTCCTGTAATAATTGGGATCATAATTTTCAGTGACTACCAAAGCTCTGTTTCTTGGTATTTAAACCCAAGTTCTTATGAATTTGTGACATTATATTTCAGGCTCTCCTCTTACGACTGGAGGTAGAGTGTTTTAAGAGGCTTATTAAAGGTTTGAAAATACAAGTCATGTTAGCACTGAGTAACAAAGCTATTTAAAATAACTAAGGGTTGTCACCCACAGAGATTGAAACAGGTCGAAAGGTCCAGAATAACTACTGAGTTCATTTATATGCAAATACTTTCTCAGACGTGTGAGTCTTCAGCTCTGATATTTAGCAAGGCCAGCTGGAGGAGATTCTAGTGCAAGGGGTATTACCCATTACAATCTATCTAAAAGGATATTGCATAAACTTCAAACTAAGGGTTACATAAACAATAGTAAAAGCAAACTCTCACAATTTTGTGTAGGGCTTTGCAGCATATGGAGTCTTAGGTCTTAGGTTCCCTCTCCCGTCTTGAATTTGACTGAGTCCTTTCCCATCACACAGATACTGATTTCTACAGGGCAGTCATTCTCCACATTTTCATAACCACGTTTTTCTCTACTCGCTGACTTCTTTCTTGCTCTCAGAAGCTAAGCTAGGTAATAGCAGCATTTCCTTCTCTCCAGACCCCAAGGCAAAGCTGATCAGTCAACCTCTGCTTCCATTCCTCTGAACAGCTCTTGGCCACTTCAAGTGTCCAATGTAGGAGACAATAATGAAAGTGACAGTAATCATGACTATCGCATTTATGGTGTCTTAGGTGTGACCTTTAGCTCAACTTTACCAGATGGACTTGTTAGTACTATTTCCATTTCCTAGATCAGGAAATCAAATATCTGAAAGAAAGACACATAATTTGTTATTGGCTTAGCTTGGATCCAAAATCAATTTTGTCTGACTGCAAATAACAGACTCTTATACACAGGCAGAAGTTATTCTCTGAACTTCTGCTTATACAGTCACATCATTAAAATCAAAATTCTAACTTCTGCTGTTATTACCAGAAATAAATTGATTAACATGGCAAAGCAAATGAAACACATTAAGTGCTCAATAAATAATATTTTTTCTTCTTATTTTTCTACTAGAATCCTTGGTAACAAGTAATATAAATTTGATCATCTGGTACAGTGACAGGTACATGATAAGTGCTTAAGAAACATTTCCTAGGAAAAGCAATGAATGAGAAAATGAATAAATAATAAACCAAAAAAAATGGATGGATGGTTTGAAATTTCCTAATAGTCTTTTTATTTTCCTTTGAGTTTTCTAGTCTTGGAATTCCTTCAGCTTTTCTGAAAGCAGATGAGAAATTTGGAGGGAAGGGGCTACTAGATATCTTTCTTCTATGTGGGTAAAGCATTGTAAAAGCACTTCTTAATTTTTCTATTATTTATCTTTCCTCATGTTCATAATTTATGCTGCCTTCCTGACTCCCTCCAGTTATAACGTATACACCTAAAAGTGGTAGAGAGGTTTAATTCCATCATTATAAATATAAATTTATTATTAGGCTAACACAAAAATTATCTGCCATAAGTTAGCCATCAGGTATATATTGAGTAACAACCCATGTACCGGATGTCCCTTATAAATAAAAAGGATACCCAGGCACGGTGGCTCATGTCTGTAATACTAGCACTTTAGGAGACTGAGGCAGGCAAATCACTTGAGGACAGGAGTTTGAGACCAGCCTGGCTAACATGGTGAAACCCCATCTCTACTACAAATACAAAAATTAGCTGGGCTTGGTGGCTCGTGCCTGTAATCCCAGCTACTTGGGAAGCTGAATCAGAACTGCTTGAATCCGGGAGGCGGAGGTTACAGTGAGCCAAAATTGTGACATTGCACTCCAGCCTGGGGGACAAAAGTGAAACACCATCTCAAAAAAATAAAATAAAAATAAATAAATAAATAAATAGGATGTAAATACCCAGTTGAAATTAAACTTTTAAAAATAACACATTTCCCAGCAGTTTTGTCATTGTAAAATTAAAGGGAATTAAAAACCTCAATGTATATCAACAGATGAAGAATGACTATATCACTAATAACTATATATTGATAAAGAAAATGATTGAGATTCTATATATTCTAATATAAATGCACTGCAAAGCATATTGATAAATGGGGGGGGAAAGGAAAGTCACAAAATAATACACAAGGCACAACTTCATCAATGTAAAAAAAAAAGTAAATCCAGACACAGGCAGCTATACATTTCATACATTTTAATATGCAAATATACACTACATAATTGCTGTTAAAGGTGGCTACCCCTAGAGAGTAGACGACATGGAGGGTTTAGGTGAGACTTTCATATCTTTTGCTGCATATTATGCAGTTTGCAATTAAACAAACAAAACAGGGTTAGACCTTACTTCAAGATTTTACATTTTATGGGAATGATATGGGCATAAAGTCTTCCCACAGGTGTATATTCTCGGTGGAAAAATCCCTGTGTTCATATTTATAACATACTCTTCTTATTTATAACTTTTGTGCTTGTGGAATTAAAACAACTATAATAACAAGTGAATTAATTTGGAGCATTACTTGAATAGCAAATCTAGGTCTTTACCTTGCTAATGAAAATATCAAAAATAATCAAGTCCCCATTCCTTCATATTATACTCGTGAAAACTTAGGCCAAGATAAGGAAGGTTACCAGGCAAAATTACACAGCAAACTCCCAACAGAATCAAGGAATATACAAGTTGAAAGCCACATTTTGATTGATTATTTGGGTCTTATTTTTATTCTGAAATCAAAGCGAGTAAATAGAGTTTGATCTAAATAGAATTTGAAAGATTTAGTTATCTTAGTGGTGGCAGTGTGCATTTATTCCACAATACAAAGCAGGCGGAGGTGATATTTAACAATTAGAAAACACTAAGGTATAATCATGCTTTGCTCTTGGTGTTAGGCTGCTGAATACCACTCCTCCCCCTTTCCTTTGATCTCAGCCTTGCAATTTGAAAGCCAGAGGAATGATAAATGGTCATGAAATACAGACAAAGATTCCTTTTGTTTGTCCCACAGAATAGGAAGATGGACACATTGATCAGTCATCAAGCTATAATGATCTGAAATAAATACCAGCCTCTTTGATGTGGCTTAGGAACGCCAGCATCACGGAAGAGATCATTCTTCCAACTTTCATATAATTGAATGATTATGTCTGTTTACAAATGAGCCTCCTTAATTGCTAACTGGTAATTTGGCATCCTGACATGAGTGTATGTGAACTGTGATCCCTCACCCTGCACAAGGGAAAAAAGATTGATTTGAGAGGAATGAATGGAGAGAGAGTTCTCCAAATTAGAAATAATCGAAGCAGAGAGCAGGTGATGAGAAAAAGGCACAAACATTACTCCACCTGCCCTCAAAGAAATGACACTGATTCATCTGAATGAGGCTGCAGCCAGGATCTCTGACACGTACATATTTGTTTATAGAAAACCCCAAGAAAATACGAGAGTCAGTGGGATATTTCCATTTATAAGAAGAGCAAAACCTGCAAAGGCTTAACCATCCTGATCTTGGGGAAGTGTAATATATACATACATACATATATATGTGTATATATAATATACACATATATATGTATATATAATATACATATATATGCATATATAATATGTATATTATATAATATGTATAATATGTATATATAATATACATATATGTATATATAATATGTATATTATATAATATGTATAATACGTATATATTATATATACATATATACATACACACACACACACACGCGTATATAAAGCTACCTGAGCTGGTAATTGAAAGGTATCTGAATAGATCAAGAAATACAAGAAAAATGTTAAAAATACACCTACTGAAATAAAATAGATGCTGGAGCTAGCAAATATTGTTTTGGCAACATACCATTTTTATTTACTTACTGTGCTACATGAGCAAATTTGCTAACTTTCTGATATCTATTTCCTTCCTCTCTCTCAAAAAGAGGACAATGGGATCACAATTATCTTTTTGTGATGACTAAAAGAGGTTATGAAAGTGGTATTGTCCAGTAAAAAGTGCAGAGCATGTGGTAGGAACTATCTTTACTTTCGTTTAACTTGGAATTCAACAAAGGCAGTGGTGTCAACATTTTACCAGACTTTAGAAGACAATTGGTAATTTCCATTTATTCACAAACACTTTTCTGAGGAATTTCTCCTTCAAAATACAGTAAACTTCATCCATCACTCATTTATTTCTTGTATTTTAGTTATTTAAAACCTCAGTGATCATGATTATTTTAGACTTTTTACAGTTTTTTTATATGCTACACTCTCAGGTTCTTAACTCTACTCCCATCCACTTCTCACTATTAAGGGAACATTTTTCAAATTTGGATATCTTATGGATAATTCATGTGCAAACTGATAATACATTTTTTAAACCACTACTAAAATTTTCTTTCAGAACACCTCTTATTTGATTACTACATTCATTTCTAATTTGGACAGCTCAAAAAAAAAATGTACTAGACTTCAGTATGTGCCAAGAACTGGGCAAGGCACAAAACCGATACCTTTCCCGCTTTTGTGAAGCTTATTACCTTGAGGAAAATATAAATACAGATATATTTAAATTACTGTAAAAAAATTCTGTTACGATCTGTGGAAAAAGATACCCAGAGGCCATTGGGTAGGGAGAACTCCTCCAGTGGAAATTAGGGGCAATTTCCTAGAAGAAAGAATGTGTGATATGTAAGGTAATCTGTGTATATATATGCAATGTGTGTATCCTTATAATGTTTACGTGTGTGTTATATATATATGCATGATGTGCCTGTTGATGATGATGACAATGATGAGCTTATCCCACACAGAACGAAAAGTTTGTGCAAAGTTTCTATATCTAGAAGTAATATGGCATATTTAAGTGAGAAATAGATCAACGTGGTTGGAAAGCAAACTGCTGAAGAAATCATGGCAGGAGATGGCTTGGAGACATGATTCATATTAACCTCTCTTCTCCGAGACACATTTTCCAGCTCAAACCAAAGTACAATTTTGTCAGGGATAATCAACCACTTTCTCTATCTTATTACCTAGGCCCTGTTACCAAGATCGTGAACTTATGATGATCTTTTGGGATCTTCCTGCTTTCCCTTACCCCCAGCATCACCTGATTATTTCCTCATACTCTCACCATATATGTAACTTTAGCTGGTCCTCCTCTCTTCAATCCCCCACCTGTTTTCATATATCCAAATAGGGGCATATTTGTCCTTATCAAATATGTCATTTTCATACAGTCATTATCCTTTTTTTAAAAAAACAAAATCCTATCATGACGTTGCCTCAGACAAAATTCCCCATTGCTTTAAAGCTAAGATTGCTAATTCTGCACAAGAACACAGACCAATTCTATAATCCTCCCTACATTTTCCAGCAAAGTAACTAAATGCATGTGCAGTAGATGAATGAATAAATTATCTAAGCTACATTTTCCCTCTCTTCCAATTACCCACTGGCAATGGTTCTCAAATCATCGTGTGCTTCAGAATATTCGTAGAAAGTGTCTTAACATTCAGATATGCAAGCCCTATGTCTTCTGATGTTTATCCATAAAGTCAGGCTCAGGTCGAGGGTATGAATATTTAACACAGAGATTCTCTGTTTACAAACTAAAATTTGAGAAGTAATTTCTTCTGTGGGTTAACAAACCCTCTCCCTTTTCTAATGACAATAAGACCTTTGGTTAACTTTCTCTACTCCTCTGGGGATTTGGTCAAGGTAGATTATCATGTGTTATTAAGCAGCATGGCTTATGGCAAAAACAACCCCTGATTATTAAGTTGTGTCTGAACTGGAGTTTCTATATATAGATCACACAAAAATTTGATTTAGAGCTCTAACTTTGGAATTCCATAAGTAGAGGACTCTAACTGTAATGTTCTATGTGGAAATTCTGGAAGCTATGCTCTGGAGTGATTGATACTGGCTCATGTTGGAGATAAGGTTTCTAAATTAGGCTGGATTACACACCTTTAAGGTATGAGTTTTCTTTCATTACCTGAACTTTCACCTGGTAGAGGTAAGGGAATCTGGCAAAAAATACTTCCTATCTAGCTGTGTGAACAGTGGATTTCTACAAGGGCATACTGACTGGCTAGTATACTGTGTGCTTCCTGGACTAAAACCTTCTGAGTAGCTGCAGCTAGGCATAGCTTGTGATAGTCTTGTAAATCTTAGTATTTATTTGGAGCTAAGAAGAAGAGCCCCTGGTGGGTATTGTCTCTAACATTAATATGTATGCTTTCTCAAACCCTATAATTTCATGCCTTCATATCTTTGCTCATACTATCTTCCTCTTGGATGTAGCACCCCATCCTGCTCTACCAGATAAACTACAACCCATCCTCCAAGGTTTGCCTTAAATGCTTCTTTAACTTTTTCAGTTCTTCCTTAAGGAAGAATAAATTGTTTCCTTCTCTGTGCTTGCATGACACCATGTCCACATTCTTTTTTTTCTTTTTTTCTTTTTTTTTTTTTTTTGAGACAGAGTTTCACTCTCATTGCCCAGGCTGGAGTGCAATGATGTGATCTCGGCTCACTGCAACCTCTGCCTCTGGGTTCAGGCAATTCTCCTGCCTCAGCCTCCCAAGTAGCTGGGATTACAAGCATGTACTATGATGCACGGCTAATTTTGTACTTTTTTTTTTAGTAGAGACAGGGTTTCAGGCTGGTCTCAAACTCATGACCTCAGGTGAACCACCCGCCTCGGCCTCCTAAAGTGCTGGGATTACAGGCATGAGCCATGGCACCCGGCTTTTTTTAGTACATTCTTTTTAGTACATTCTTTTTTAGTACATTCTTTTTTTAGTACTTACTGTCTGTCATTACAGCTATCTGTAAAGTGTCTGTCTCTCTTCTTGAGGGTACTGTGTGACTTTGCATTTTGAAGTTCCAATGTCTTGCAAAATTCCAGGAACAGAAGAAATGAATGGCTGTTTGTGAATCTCCACTAAATCACTGAGATGATACCGGGTGTCTTGAGATCAAGTTCAAATTATACGACTTCTTCAAGACTTAGGCAATACCTACCTCCTTAAGAGATTCTTTTTCTAAAACTCTTTATATGTCTCATTCCTGGGACTTAGTCTCTTTCTTTTAATGATTCATATTACTTTCAATTGTTGTGTGGTTGCATTATTATGATGACTGTAAATCAATTGTCATGTGCCTAATTTTGTCCCCTCAGAATATTCCATTCTTGAGAGAAGGAGCCATATCTTAATCTTTACATTGTTTAAAATGCCAAAATTGAAAAGTGAATGCAAAGACATGCAATAAAAAGTTTTTAAAAATACATTAAACTGCAGTTTCAGGATTTAATGGTTTAGGTTATGGTTGTTTAAGAATCCGTTTATTAAGTTGTTAAAATGGGTCTGATTTTGCTAACTTTAAAAAAAAAAAAAGAACACATTTCACCTTGTTCCGTAATCATTATCTCCATTCAAATAGCAGTTGCTAGTTCACAAACCACTTTTACATTCATTATGTTATCTGATCCAGATAATTGTATTTTATAAATATGGAGAAGGTATGAAATAAAGGAAAGAGCGCTGATTTAGAACCAAAGAGAACTAACTGTTCAACTCTGTCTCCAGGACTTGCAGAAGCCATATAAATTACTTCATGAAGTTTAACATGAAAAATAAAGATGTTGTAACCTGCAACGATTGATAAAATTTTAAATTTCTGTTATCACCTTATTTTATGAAGTAAGCAACAAATAGCATATTTCAGCTGAGTTAAAACTGCAACTACTTGTGAAAAAAAGTAAAAGTAATAATCAGTTACTACGGAGCACAAAAATGTTTGAGTCCCTAGAGTTAAACAATGCCATTATTCTGAGCACCATCAAGGAGTTTTAACAAATAAACATTAGAATTCTGCATCTATTATGCAATTTTTATTAGATCCTAAGTACATAAAATAACAGTATCATTTTTCAAGGTAACAATCTTGGAAGAGATTGAATAATGAAGAGTAGGGCCGTTCTTCTATTAAGAATTGAAGTCCACACTATAGTAAGACCCAGTTCTAGGTCTTGGAAGGAACTGTTACTTCTGATGATACTTTGAGATGTAGCTTGACCTTTTCCTTTTTCCGTCAGCTGAAAATGGAAGCCAAGTAGTCTATCTAGTACTCACTTCACCTGCAAAACTGAATTTTCTTAGAATATTGGTGTACCGCGTCTAAAGACAAACAATAAGTAACTAGGTAGCCTAGGCGATAGATGTCAGCTCTAGCTTCTATGTCCAAATCACTACAAACAGATGCCCCATTCTCTTTCAAATTCAGAGTCTAGTGTGAACAATACATAATTAGAGAAAGTACCTAATTCGATTGGCTTTTGTGGGTAGCAAATGAGCGATTATAATGTCTTATTTTTGCCCGGTACCTGAAAAACTTGTAGTTCAGGAAGATAGGTAGAAAAGTAGGCAGGCAGGTAGATTAGATAGATGAATAGCTAGCTAGCCAGCTAGATAGATAATAGATAGATAGACAGACAGACATAAAGAAAAGGCTGGAGATAGTAAAATGATGCTTACCAGAGGCTGGGAAGGGTAATGGGGGTAGAGGTAGGGCAGAGAGTGAGGATGGTTTATTGGTACAAAAGGATGAAAAGATATAGTATTTGATAGCACAACAGGATGACTACAGTGAACAATAATTTATTGTACATTTAAAAATAACTAAAAGAGTATAACTAGATTGTTTGTAAGACAAAGAGAGGTTAAACGTTTGAGGTGCCAGATATCCCATTTACCCTGATGTGATTATTATGCATTATATGCTTGTATCAAAATATCTTACATAACCCATAAATACATATACCAACTATGCGCCCACAAAAATTGAAAGAAAAAAAAAGCTGGAGGTATTTAACTTCCTATCTGATGGCTTCAAAGTTGCTTATTGCCATGGTTTGAGTGTTCTCACCAAAACTCATGCCGGGACATTAATCTCAGTGCAGAGATGTTGGGAGGTGAAACCACTAAGAGGCGGGGCCTAATGGTAGACACTGGGCCATGGGGCCTCCACCCTTGTGGACAGAGTCCTGCAGTGAGTCAATCCTCTCTCTCCAGAGACGACATTAGTTTTGGTGGAATGGATCAGTTCCCAAGAGAGAGGGTTGTTATAAATCAAGGTCTCCCCTCCTGTTTGACTCCTTTGGCTTTGTCTGCTTTCCCTTTGACCTTCCAGCATGTTATAAGACAGCATGAAATCCTCAGGAGAAATAAGACAGGTGCAGACGCAATTCTTGTTGGACTTCTCAGTTCCAGAGAATCCTGAGCCAAGAAACCTCTTTTCTTTAGAAATTACCCAGTCTTAGATATTCTGTTTTCGCAACAGAAAACAGACTAGGGCACTCACGTAATAGTAGACCCAGCCAGGCGTGGTGGCTCATGCCTGTATTCTCAGCACTTTGGGAGGCCGAGGTGGATGGATCACGAGGTCAAAAGATCAAGACCATCGTGGCCAACATGGTGAAACCCTGTCTCTACTAAAAATACAAAAATTAGCTGGGCATGGTGGCACGTGCCTATAGTCCCAGCTACTCAGAAGGCTGAGGCAGGAGAACAACTTGAACCTGGAAGGCAGAGGTTGCAGTGAGCTGAGATGGTGCCACTGCACTCCAGCTTGGCCACACAGCGAGACTCCATCAAAAAAAAAAAAAAAAAAAAATAGTAGCTCCTACGCTGACTCACACACACATACATACCACACAGCCTCAGCTTGCCTGAGTAGCCTCACTTATTGCTGTGGCCATCCATATGCCTCCTTCCTTAATGGATATGCCAATTTTTTTTAGCTCTGTTTATCTATAAATTTGAATAAATTCTATATCAGTGTGTTAACAATTTAACAAATATTATGGATCAAGGAGGAGGGAGATGATTTTAGCATGTTTTCCTCCCACTGTCTTGAAACAACTATGCTATTATGTTTCCGTAATCAATACATGTACAATGATTTAATGCAAAAGGTAACAACCCGTATCTCCCTTTGCAGATTTCTCTGAAGATTTGTTTATTTTTATTGTTTAGTTTACTATTTGTGTTTTAATTACACATTGCCCTTTGCCATCCCCCCCAAAATGTGGAAGGTAAACTCTCCTGGTAGCCCTCCAGCTGAGAAGAACACAATAGCTTTCATAAACATTGAACTAATCAATTAGAGTTTAGGGCTCTCATTTTAATTTATATAGCTAGTTGTTTCAGATCTGAGTGAATCTAAAGATTAAGGTTTGATTAAAGGCATTAAACAAGTGGGTAAGATGTTTCTCTAGCTCTTTAGTGTTTAAGAAAAAAAAGTGTGCTCCACGAAATGATACAGAAGCAATGTTAATGAGTGCCTTGTCTGTTGCTTGCATTAATTAAAGCTATTCTCTTTTCCTTTTTAACTTCAAAGTACTTTGTATCAATGATAATTAATTAGAAAGGCCACTGCAATTCTTCTTGACGGAGACCTGGAAAGGAGATTTGATTTTAGTTTTAACTTGTTAGCAATTCAAGCCAACAATTTACATGTCTCATTCATTTTACTTTATTGCTTTGGAAATGTGTGTCCAGTTTCACAGTGTCTTGTATGTATTCACAGTGTAACAAAACATTAGCCATATTTTAAATATTTGAAATGAGTTTCAAAGGAAAAAAATGAAAGAAAAAAATAAAAGTTGAAATGCTCTGAACTTACAAATATTGACGGTAAAACAACTCTCAATGTTGCTTAATTCATAAAAGTTGTTGGGTTATCTGTGATATTTCTTAAGATTAGAATCTTTTTAAAAATGTTGCTCTCTTGATCCCAGGAGCTTGAGGTTACAGTGAGCTATGATTGCCCTACTGCATTTTAGACTGGGAGACAGAGCAAGACCCTGTTTTAAAAAAATGTTTTAAAATATTGCATAGAATTCTATGTAATGAATGGACGTTAGCGTATACAACTATGTCTTTACAAATGTGAACGTTTAGTACTGTACCAATTTTGCTATTGAAAGATTTCAATAAAATTTAGGCTTGCCTTTTATCATACATGGATGAGGTTTTGTTTGCTTTATTTTTGTTTTGTTTTTATTGTTGTTGTTATTGTTTTTTCCTTTGATAAATACCAGTAAATGTAAATACTAAGCAAAGGTAATGCATATTTAAAATTTCTATACATGATGACATATTTTGGTCTAAACATACTGGGATATTTTACATTTTGACTATGAATTTATGAGACTATCCTTTGCCCCACACTGTTGCTGCTGATGAACATGAGTTAGTACTTCCTCCTTTAAACGACTTTTTTTTTTTTTTTTTGAGACAAGAGTCTTGCTCTGTCACTCAGGCTGGAGTGCAGGGGTGTGATCTCAGCTCACCACAACCTCTGCCTCCCAGGTTCAAGCAATTCTCCTGCCTTAGCCTCCCAAGTAGCTAGGACTACAGGCGCATGCCACCACGCCTGGCTAATTTTTTGTATTTTTAGTAGAGACGGAGTTTCACCGTGTTAACCAGGATAGTCTTGATCTCCTGACCTCGTGATCCACCAGCCTCGGCCTCCCAAAATGCTGGGATTACAGGTGTGAGCCACTGTGCCCGGCCTAAAGAATTTTTTTAAAGCCAGCACACTGTTGTTATATTATGCATTTATTTAATAGTATTGAAGTTCAGTCTTTCAAATGTGTATGGTCTTTTGTATTTTCTTGCCACTGAAGAGATTGTTCGTATGTTTTCAATTTTTGTAGGATTTTCAATCACCTTTTTTTTATTTTTTAATTTGTCCTTTATAATTAAATTAGTTAATTGACCAATGTTACATTTATTTAAAATACCCCAGGTAAATCTCATGTATCCTAGCATTTGCTAGCCAGTGTTAGTATCTACTCTCTATTACCTATACCACAAAGTCTAATCTATTTAATCTGCCAGTTAATCCCTTCCATGGTGTGAGTTCTTTTTAAGTTTTTACTTTTTCTTTTGTTAACTTTTTAACTAAAACTTGTGGTATTTCTAAACTCACTTTTAAATTCTATCTGGCATGAGCCTAGGATTACAATGGTACACAAGAAATATTTGCTGCACTGATTAACTCACCATGGCCCCCCACGCCTGGGGTCCCAGAGAGCTTATTCTTAAAGATACTACCTAGCTCTCAGAGTGTTAGCACCTCAGTCACATTTCCCTATCTGAGATGCCTCTAGGAGTTTGAGGACAGGGCCTGAAATCAATCAGTTGTTCTAATAATAAATTATTCTGAGCTGCTTGTAAAAGCAATGTGATAATATGAATGCGTTTTTCACAGCAGAAAAAGTTAAAGACAGTCCTCATTACGTGACGGTAACAGTGTTGGTAGTTTTTCATTCTTTTACCTTTAAGAAAATTTATATAAAGTGTAACAATATCTGGAAAATGGTAATCTCGCAATAGTTGTTAAAAAGCATCATTTTTATTAAATGAGATCATTGTAATTATAGTTTTTGATAGTTTAGATTATTATTACTCTTCCTGCCCCTGATCTTAGGTTGATGAATTCTACTTTCCCTCTCAAGTGATGTGTCCTTGACTGTATGACTGGCTTTGACCAATAGGAGGTTGGCAAAAATGATGCATGCAGAATTCATATACAGTATGTGCTTATGCAGCTTAACTTGGCTTTTGCACCTTACTGATTCACCATGAGAAAACTATGCGCCAGGTATCTGTTGTTTTTAGAATCTGGGCCCCAAAACAAAAGTTCATGGAACAGTTCTAAAAGTAACCCAGAGCCCAGAGCCATGTTCAACTGGATCTGCATCCTGACACAAAGCCACCCAGCTGAGACCATTACAGGCTCAGCAAAATCAGTTGACCAGTACCCCCTTCACTGAGTGTGAGAATAAATGCTTACTATCGTAAGCCACTCAGTTTGAGGATTATTTGTTATATCATTTGGGTGGTAGCTTAAAGGTATAGCACTGGTGCCCATGGCATTCATAATAACAGTAATAGGTTGTCAAATGCTTACCATAGCTTTTCTCATTTGATCTGCCTACAACTATAGATGTTGTATTATCCTTAGACACAGAAAATTTAAGTAACATATTGAGATAAAAATATGTTATAAACCTAGTATTAGAACCCAGCCTTTCTGAATTTAGTACCCATGTTCTTAGTGACCATAACATACAGTCTCACTAGATGTCCAAAATATGACTCCTCGAGAAAATAACACAATGTGTTTTAAGGTCTTTGCAAGCATATTAGATATTGTTTCCATGTAAGTATGAATCTGGCCTAACCTGACATGAAAAGTACAAAATAAAGCAGTAATTCCTAATCTCAGTTATTCCTGGGAATTGCCCAGTAGTGGCAGTGAGGAGAGCATGAGGATGTTCAGGGTTCAGCATGGACATTCTAAAACAGAAACTTCAGGACTAGGGACTATGGATATTTATTTAGAATAAGTTATTTAGGCAACCTTGAAGGAGCCAGAATTTCATCTCTCCAAGGGACTCTTAGGGTAGGAATAGTGATTTTCATTAAGAAAAAGTCATTTATACTTTATTTTCTAAAGCCAAGTGACTTGGATCTCCATTTTTACTTAGAAAGAATGCCATGTCCAGTATACTGAGCTAAATATGCACTCATTAAGGAAAACTTTATGTTCCCCATCTTAACTGTTTAAGGAGTGTAGCATCATGAAAAGTTCATGACATTACAAGTCAAAAAATCTCTGGTTCCAATCCCATCTCTGTCTTCCTACCTGTGTGACTTTATACAGGCCACTTAAAGTCTCAAAATTTAACTTTAATTATTTTTAAAAATACAGTATAATTTTCCTTATTGAGTAGGTTTTTGGGGGAGGATTTATGAAGATAATATATTTTAGAACAACCTGTTTAATGGCACAATTTGGTCTGCATTCAGTACACATCAGGAATTATGATCCTTTCTTATATATATTAAGTTGTATGGAAGACACGTGGAAATAAGAAAACAAAGACTGTAAAACTCTCAATTTTTAAAAGTCCTGTGAGCATAGGAGGCTGGATGTGTGCTTTTCCTTAAAAAACACAATCCAGGAGTCAGAGCTTAAGTAAATATGGAAATAGGCCTCAGGATACTATTGTCTTCACAGCTTGTCTTTGCTGTCAAAAAAAGAAACCAGACTTCTAATTGGCTGTGACGACAGAGCCTTGGACCAGAATCCCAAATTTACAAAATAAAAAGTTGTCTCCAGATAGTGAAATTGATTTGGAATTCTTCTTTATTTATTTTCTACATTCATGAAAAGATATAATAATGTAACTCATCCATAGTCATTCATTTACATACTATATATATGCATGCTTGCCTATCCCTAATTTAGAGCAATATTAACTTTTTGATACTTAAAAGATTGTTAGTTTTTTAAAAATAAATTCAAAGGATATAGTGGGTATTAAACAACAGACAATATAATTGTTTCTATACAAAATAATATTCTTTCCTATGTCAACCTATCCCACCCTGTTTTCCAGATAGGCAAAGCAAATTATCAGCCCTATATTCCTATTGGAAAATGGAAACCTAAAGATGTTAAGTGATATGCCTAAGAAACTACAGGAAATACAGGCAAGAAATATACATATATTTTTTAAAGTACTGACACAGTGCTCATTTTACTAAAACTTGCTGAAACTTTGGGAAATTGTGTCCTGTTAGAAATCAGCATGCATATCAAGGTAAGAAACTTCAATATCTCATTTATTTTCTAAGTTATTACCATGCCTCTCAATTACTGGACGAACATTCGGTTTCATTAATCTCAAGAGAGTGGATCAACTCTTTTTTTTTTTTTAAACACTGGTTTCAGTGTGTCCAGAAAAGAGGTCTATATATTGCTATATAGATATATGGCTAAATAGATACCTCAGATGATGAATTGTTATATAGACAAAGTATCCGGAAACAAACTCTTTGAAGCAGGAGTGAGTGAGAAGCCAAATCTGATTACTGAGAGGTGAAAGTTATGATGAACACGGTGTCAGAAGGAAAATCACAAATCAGAGAACTGAGTGGTGAGCTGAGTTCAAAAGGGTTCAAGACCATGTCAAGGTCTCATAGTGAGCAAGTGGCAGAGTTTGGAGCCACACGGTTGACTGCTATGATCAGATGTGCTCAACAGTTTTGATGGTGGGTAGAGATTTGGATGGATGGGTGCATGCCTGCATGAAAGTGAGAATAAATTTTAATTCATAATCTAGAAAACAATCAACATCATTCAACATAATGGATGGCATGGCAACACATGGGAAAAAAGATATGTGTGTCTAAAAAGTGCTTGGCTTTTGTTAAAAACATTATTTGGAAAAATAAATAAATAACATGTTGCAATAGGGTGGTGTAAATTCTTACGCTGGGTTTCCAAATGTCCTTCCCTTAACAAATAGGTCAATTTAAATAGATGATACAAACAAGGAAGAGCTCTTTCCTTGAAGAATATGCACAGAATGTCTTCGCCTTATCTAGTTTGGTACAAGGGAAAGTCTGCATGAGGCAGGGACTTGGTTTTGGCTGTGGCCATAAGATGGTGAGAAGTACCGAACACTCAGGATCTGTTTTTTATCCTGTTTCCTGCTGAGTTCCTCCTGACTTTCCAAAAATTACTCACTATCACCAAGTCTCGGACCCAGGTTTCCTCACTAGTAAAATAAAAAGGCTCATTTGGTGATTTCTGAAATTATAAGCTTAGTCTACTTAAGTTCTGTTCTTGTCCAGAAAAAAGCCAAGGGCCGTATGAGTGAATTCCCTATAAAATTATTTTTGCTTTGAGGTGCCCATGACTTCAGCTCTGGCTTCAGAATGTTTCTATTGCTTCATATAATCACATTCAAAGTCACTTTAATTGTTTTTTTTCTTTGCATGCCTACTGTTCTGTGTTCTTCATTTTTCTCTGCACCTAATCTGATGGCAAAGTAAGGCCAGGAATATATAGAAATCCATCCTCTAGCCAGTGCATTAATTGATGCCTGGGAGTAAGGTAATACTATCTAATGAGACTGAATCAAGTGATTGGTACAAAATGCTGATTTTCGAATACATTTTATCTAACCATTTGAGCTGCCTTGAAAATTGGCATAATTTAACAGTCTGATCCTCTAAGATATGGTAATTCTTGATTCATATTTTTCATTTCACAGGAGAGGGAATGAGAAGGCAAGGTATGATGTGAGTGACTTCAGTACCCTATTGACTGTAACAGAGTATACTTTTCAAACACACATAAAAAAATGTAAATTACTAAATTACCTGAAGTGATTCTGAATAAGTAGACCCACCCTAACATCTATTACAAATGAAGCTTCTCTTTTCTTAAAAAAAAAAGCCCCCTCATAATCAAAGGACTATGAATATTCAGAATAAAAATGGGATTAGAAAATTTATGATGCTTGTACAATGAGAGGAAAGAAATGAGATTGTTAATTCATTGGGTCATATCATATCGATTCCAGATTCCATGGTTTGACCCTTCTTCCTCACTACAGAGGATTCATTATGAAGTAAAAGCAATTGTAGAATACATTTTCCTGAATAATGGCAAGAAAACTGCCATATAATTACTGGGAGTTAAAAACGAAGATAATGCGTCTGTGTGTGTTCACATGTGTGAGCACACATTTTGCAATATACGCGTAAGAATAAGCATTGATGAGAGGCAGAGTAAATGTTATGAACCCTATTTCATAGAGTAAATCAAGTTGTATGACTGTGAACCCCAAATATCTGAGACAGATCTCAAATTAGAAAGTTTATTTTGCCAAAGTTAAGGACGCGCCTGTGATACAGCCTTAGGAAATCCTGAGGACATGTGCCTGTGGTGATCAGGGTACAGCTTGTTTTATCCATTTTAGGGAGACATGAGGCATCAATCAATATATGTAAGATGTACAATGGTTCAGTGTGGTAAGGCAGGACAACTGGAAGGGGGGGCCTTCCAGGTTAGAAGTAGATAAGAGACAAAAGGTTGCATTATTTTGAGTCCTTGATCAGCCTTCCACTGAATACACAGTTTAGTCTGGGTCAGTGAGTTTGCATTTTTACATAAAAAATAGGGCAGAGGGGCCGGGGTCAGTGGCTCATGCCTGTAATCCTGGCACTTTGGGAGGCCAAGGCGGGTGGATCACCTGAGGTCGGGAGTTCGAGACCAGCCTGACCAACATGGAGAAACCCCATCTCTATGAAAAATATAAAAATTAGCGGGGCGTGGTGGCACATGCCTGTAATCCCAGCTACTTGGGAGGCTGAGGCAGGAAAATCACTTGAACACGGGAAGTGGAGGTTGTGGTGAGCCAAGATTGTGCCATTGCACTCCAGCCTGGGCAACAAGCTTAAAAAAAAATTATATACATATATATTTGTTTCAGGTGAACCTCAGAAGGATGACTTTGAGTTCTGTCTGTCTTTTATCCACAGGAATTTCCTTGTGGGCAAATTGTGAGGGAGGTAGGTTTGCCCTAAGCAGTTCCCAGCTTGACTTTTCCCTTTAGATTAGTGATTTGTGGGATGGGCTGGATGGTTCAAAATTTATTTTCCTTTCTCAACTCTATAAATTCAGTGAAAACATGTCCTCTTTCTTTCAAAAATGAAAATCATTAGTCTGCCTACGTTTCAGCAACTGGATAGTGCCATAAAATGCTATAAAGTTGATTATGCCAAGCTCTCTATTCAGAGGAACAGAATGATCAAGTAGAAGAGACACACCTGTAAAATATCAGTTCAATATACGGTAGAAGATACTGTGATTATATTTGCCTCATTTGGAATGTTTTAATGTACCCTGACAGTCTAACTAAAGTCTAAGTTCACTGCTTCCCAATCTGCTTCCATTTCACTATTTTCTAAGCTGCCTTTTGTTGTCCTGCCAGAGCAACCATTTTTCTAGAATGTGAAAAGCTGATTACCTCATCTTCCCAACACTACTTTTGGAAAAACAAATTTGGTTATGGGATTTTCTGAAACTGTGTACACATTGATGACAAATCAGAAACAAATGGTAATTTCGGAGATAAATAACTTTTCCCCTTGCTTTTCAATATTAGAAAATAGTTTTGTGTGAGTTATTTGATACATTGATATATGAACCAAGCCATTGAGTTTTATCTTCACAAACGCAATATTTATGTGATAACATGAAGAGGAGGAAAGCTGATTGCTCATGAACAAAAAGGTCATAAAATTATGAAAAATGACTATGGGAGAAAATACTATTTTTAATATTTTCAGCTCCTACCTAAAAGGTGGGTGTACACACACACACACACACACACATACACACACACATATGTACACATATATTTGTAACCCTATTTTTAGAACTCTAAAGCAAAAACTGTATTAGATTCTCAAAAATAAGGCAATCTTTATTCAGTGTTACATCAACAGGTATACATTGTAAGAACTATATAAAAATATAGTGTCCAAAACAGAACAACTAGAGCTAAAGAAAAAAAAAAAGATGACATATTGAATGAGCCAAGATTTCAAACTGTGCCTAGAGACTCTAAACTCAGCTACATCCCAGCTGGTTTGTGAATTATATGCTAATGGGTCTTACCCATGATAATAACATATATGTGTCTTCTATTTGATTTATCATTAAGCACCTACCTTTAAGTGGAAATGAGTACCTAAATTTTCTCTCTTTATATGCCTCACCAATCTTTTTTCTCTTTATTTCAATGATGTTGCTATCTTTTCATCCTACACTAATTGGCTGTACTTATATCTGCTGATGTTCAAGTCACTGCAAAATGCATAGCCATTTTTGAAAGCATTAAATTCAAATCAAAATAAAAAAGTTCCTAAGTATCCCAGCAATCACGAAGGAAGAGTCTTTGTGGCTACTTCACTGAGAGCATGCGGAAAAAAAGGGGCTTATCTTATGCTTGTCACAAAAACTGAAATGGAACAAGAAGAGGATAAGGACAAGGCCCTTATCTTTTCCTCAAGTTTCACCAATTTATATGTTATTAAGGGTCCAGACATCAACTATGACCTGTCTTACTTCTGACTTACATGATGTCAGAGAAGAAACAGTTTACAAACATTCCGTTACCTTATTCCGTTTCTCTGTATTTTCTCTACTAAATACGCACAATACAAATTCATGTTGCAAGGCATTCTTACCATGATTCTGACTATAAACTCTCACAGCACAAATATGCAGTCATTAGTTTATGTTAAACCACACAAAAAATTTAAGGATAATAGAATTTCTCTGTGACAAAAGGGTAAGAATGAGAGGAAAAGGTAAATGGATTGTAATTACTTTTCATGGATCGAAGATTATTCAGGGTCACATAAGATTCATCCTGTATTCTAGTAAAGGTTATAATAGATCAATTCAAACAGGGATGTATTTCATTCAGAACATCCACAATGAAATGAAGATACTTTTTCACGTGAACACCTTAGTTTAGGCTTAAAAGCTAATATTCTGAGAGGTTTTATAATTTGAAATGACTATCCAGGAAAGCTGTGGGATTCATTGCTGTAGTGGCATCTGTATTATACAGGCTCCCACCATTCTTAGTCACGTTACATTACATTTTTCATTCATCCCTTCCTTAGACATATATTTGTTGAGCATCTACTATGTGCCAGGATGTGGCAAATAGACTAATATTTATTGATTGATTTAGTTTTCACTGGATCACTCAATCACCTTTTCAAATATATTCAATAGGCTCTTGTGTCTCATGTGGCAGTCATTATAGTAGGGCATAGGACACACAAAATCTGTATAAAAAAATAAAATTCTACATTTGATAAATTTAGATATTTATGAAAAAGACAAAACCTGTTTCAATACAGTATAATATGTAATAAAATAGAAATATGTCTATGGTGGTGCAAAGAATTAACTGTTAGAAGAATCATAGAAAACTTCACAGAAGCGAAGGCACATGAGTTGGATGGTGATGAATAAATAGAAATGTGGGTGGGCATGGTGGCTTAAATCTCTAATCCCAGCATTTAGCGAGGCTGAAGCGAGTGGATCACTTGAGGCAAGGAGTTTGAGACCTGCATGGCCATCATGGCGCAGCCCTGTCTCTGCTAAAAATGCAAAAATTAGCTGGACATGGTGGCATACTCCTGAAACGCCAGCTACTCGGGAGGCTAAGGTACGAGAATCGCTTGAGCCTGGGAGGCAGAGATTTCAGTGAGCTGAGATCATACCACTGCACTCCAGACTGGGTGAGAGAGCGAGACTCTGTCTCAAAAAAAAGAAGTATTGGTAAGTAGGACAACTCATGTGTAAATGGTTTTGTGTGTTTGAAGATCTATGTGAGTTCCATGAAACTCAGATCAGTAGTTCTCAGTGAGGTGCAATTTTGTGCCCATGGGACATTTGGTAATGTCTGGACGCATTTTTAATTGTGATGACTAGTGGGGCAATACTATAGAAATTTAGTGAATAGAGGCCAGGGATGCGTCTAATCATCCTACAATGCACAAGACTGCTCCTTTACCCAACAGCAAAAATGGTTCAGCTCTAAATGTCAGTAGTGATTTAAAGAAAGCTAGTAGAAGGTCAGTAGGAAAAGAAGTTAGAAATGAAATCAGCAAACCCAAATATGGAGTTTTAACATTTTCTTATGTGTGATGGATGGGAAGTGATATCATTTTAGCAGAATAATTACATTTGTATATTTATTTCCAGGGCAACTCTATAAGCTGAAATATAGGAGATACATTTGTTTTCACTAACATTGAATGCTATATAACTATAATTATACTATTAGTCACAATAATTTACATGCAATAGCATGTAGTGGAGATGAAAGTTTAAGAAAGCTCACTACCTCACTCTGTGCAACATATATGAAAAGATTTACATTTGAAGCAAGATGTAAAGAAATATATATTTCTTTTATGTACCTAGAGCAGTTATTATTTCAATTATTTCAGCTTGAATTTCCCTGCTATTTTTTTCTCCTTATCTTTTAAAATATTTTAACTTTTGAAGACTCTGGGTCCTTGACAATTTGTTGGATGAGATCATCACTGATGGTAGTAGAATTTAAGAACATTTGCTCACATTATAAATTTCAAACTAGGCTTGTTTGATTAATTTTATTAAGGAAGTTCTACCACAATTAAATGCCAACTATTTGGAGTGTAACATATTCAGGTAGACACTTCAATTTTATGGAGACAAAAATATGTACATAGGCTTCTCCTGTCAATTTCTAATATTGTGCATTTAAAAATTTTCTTTTACTATGAAATTTGGAAACCCTCCCTTATTCTTTTTTGTGTTTAAGCAAAATAAGTGTCTGTGACTCTTTTGGAAGATGCTTTACAGATGGACAGGGCTCTGTTTTTGCATTAAATAGAACCAAATGCCATGCTTCATTGGTACAGCAATCAGCATTTATGCAAATCTGAAGAGTAGGCAGGTGCAAGAGCAAATTTCTTAATGCCATTTGCTCTGAAAATGATATAAAGCCTCCAAAGCTATGCTTTTTATAGTAGTTAAAGGATTTTCGTTTGGTATTTTTTAAAAATAACACCTGCTCCAGGCAGAAAAGTAAGTGCCCATCCAGCAGGAAGTGGGTTGCTTTTTGTGGGGAAGGAGTCCCAGCTCTTGTCTCTAAGAAATAATAAGACAATAAATGAAATATATTTTGAAAATGCTGGGGAGGATGGTTTAGGTAAAAGGAGGAGAGTGAGATGGGAGAGATTTTGCTTTATGCACTGACAGATGCAGGCAAATGGCAGCAATTCAGCTCAGCCAAAGAGATGGCAGAACTCCACAGGACTCCATCTGGGGCCTGTTTCTTTGGCCTGTGAAGCCTGGCAGAGCCTTTCCCTGGTAGGCCTATATTTCCCTTTCTCTTTCCACCCTGGCCTAAAATAAGAAGGACTTTGTGTACAATTATCTGATTAACTCTCAAGGGCTAATGACTCTCATTTGCTTGTTTGTTGGTTTTTTTTCTTGATGAACTTTCCTTCATCCTTTCAACACACTGTCGTAGACTCAACAGTGAGTAGTTAAGGTCAGAGATTTGTTTATTCTGATTCTTTTCATCAAAGCTGAATTCTCCCTGACAATATATTTTGGTAACCTCCTTATTTTCAAAGAGAGGTAGATTGCGTTTTAATGTTTTAATGACATGATGTCTCGATATATTTGTCTGCTCTTGGAGACACTAGTAGTTCACTCATATATATTTTTTTCCTTTAAGGAGGTCTTACCATGTGTTATCGAGAACTGGCGGGGCTGGAAATGAAAAAACTCATTTTTCGTCCTAGTTGTGTCATTAACTCCTTTCAGCCACTCAGTCATGTAACTTTTTAAAAATCTTTTTCTGAATATAATGGCATTATGGATATGAAAGCCATTTTCCCATTCACCTCCAAGGTTGGTCACCTGTTCTGAGTTTCTGTACTGATGTTCCACTCTCTTAAACATCTCCATGTACATCCCCCTGGAAATTATCATACAAAGAAAAGAGTAAAAAGCTTTTTAGAAAGAGACAGGTTTACTCTTATTTGGCAAAAGATAAACAAGACATAAGCAGCAGCTTTACATCCAGCGCTGTGCTAGGTGCTAGAAATATGATATGAGTAGCATTTAGCCCCTCTCGTTAGAAAGCTCAAAATCTTCCTAAGATTTAAATGTAGAAATATATCATGATTATAAAATAGTATATATTTGTTTGGTATATCAAATAATGGAATAGACACTTATGGGTGGTTTTAACTGACATTACTACTTATTAACTCTATTGTGTTAAGCACATACCTATTCTCTGTGGTCATTTTCTCTTCATTTTTCCCTTCCAAATACACCCAACACCTTGCTCTCAGTCTCAATGTATTTACTTCCTAAGTTTCTCCCCTTCAGAGTACATTTGAACTGTTTCCCTCAGCTAACAGCCCTACCTCTTCTCAATGTGGTATTCCTACAGGCTTTTCTTCTATATACTTTCTTTACTCTCATTTCTTTGGGGTTATGGGTAGCAACCACCCTGTTGTTACTATCCCCACAGCTCAGGAAGGGACATCCCTGGTATTTCTCATGCATTCTGTCTACATCTTTTAAAATTTTTTTGTTGGCTAGGCACAGAGGCTCAGACCTGTAGTCTCAGCACTTTGCGAGGCCTAGGCAGGAGAATAGCTTAAGCCTAGGAGTTCCAGACCAGCCTGGGCAATATAGTGAGACCCCTGTCTCTCCAGAACATTTTAAAAATTAGCAAAGCATGGTGGCACATGCCTGTAGTCCCCGTAGTCCTAGCTACTCAGAAGGCTTAGATGGGAGGATTGCTGAGCCCAGGAGGTGGAGGCTGCAGTGAGCTGAGATGGCGCCATTGCACCTCAGCCTGAGCAACAGAGTAAGACACTGTCTTAATAATAATAATCAAACATTTCCATTAATAAACATTCCTAAAATTATAATAAATGAATATATCATTAATTCCTGCTAATTAACGTACAATTTAAGTCGAGAGGGGTGCAAAGCTGTCCTTGAAATGAGATTATCAGAAAAGGTGGCATTTCATAGTCATCAATATACAGGAAATCAGAGAACCTCAAGGGAATAATTAACAATTTGATATCTTAAGTTTATTTCCTAGGATAGCAGGTTCATAGTTGGAGGCTTACATATTAAGAGAATCCTCAGGCTCAACACTCGTATGGAAGTGAAGGCAGTAGAGTTGGTCTGACACGGGGGAATTCAATTGTGATTGAGCTGTAGTAAAAGGCTCACAATAGCTTGGGGAACACTGGTGATGGGTCGGCCCATCAGAGTTGTCCTGCCTTCACATGAGGCAGCTAGGCTTCATCATGAAAGGGGCATCTTGGATGAAACAGCTGTCTTGGAAAAATTCCCCAAAGAAGACCAACTGAGAGCCCTCTGCTATTTACACTTTCAGCTGCCACTGGAGAAAGAGTGCCTTGGTCCAAAAGGGAAAATCTGAGTAGCAGGAACAGCACAATACTCACTACATTTGGTATGGAAGAACGTCAGGCTGTGTTTGGGGGAGTATTAGAGGAAAAAGGGGAAACGTGTTACGAAAAGTCTTGCTAGCAGAGCTAATGACGTTTAACAAGTTATCTATGCTTTCTGAGACTCATTGTGATGTTTAACAAGTTATCTACACTGTCTGAGACTCATTTGATCATAAAAAGCAAGAGCTGGTTTTATCTCTGAGATTTTCAGGCTTTAATTTTCCTTCAGTGTACCCAGATCCTGTTCTCATGAATGTTAACAAGAAATTAATAATTAGGAAGCCAAATATGTTTGCCATATCCCCTGGTCTTTTTTATTTTATTTTATTTACTTATTTATTTTTAGAGACAGGGTCTCTCTGTCACCCAGGCTGGAGTGCAGTGGCAGGATCCTAGCTCACTGCAGCCTCAAACTCCTGGGCCCAAGTGATCCTTTTGCCTTGGTGTCCCAAAGTGTTGAGATTACAGGCATGAGCCACTGTGCTAGTCCAACACTGGTCTTCTGGAATAAGCCCTCAATTAACCTCTTCAATCAGAGAAAGCAAAAAATGACTTTTATTGAATGCCTACCCTACCCCAGTCACCATGCTACTTTCTAATCTGCGTAAGTAGGTTGTATCTGTATTTTGGAGTTATTTATGTCTTATGTACATTATAATTAAAGGTGTACACATTTTCCCATCTGCTGCTCTGTCAAGGTTAGACCATTGATATTTTACAAGCACTAACATTGGGTGAGATTCATATTCTGCTCCTTAGGAGTTATGGGACTTCTGACTGATTCATTAAGTTAACTCAACCTCGGTTTCTTCATTGGCAAAAATTGAGATTCATTTCCATTTTTCTAAAATCTATAACATATATGAAATGCCCTATAGAGTGCATGGAAGATAAAAGGTACTCAATATTTTATATTATCTCTACTCAATATTTTATATTATCTCTCCCCGCTCTTGTCATATGTTTTCTTCTTACAATTCCTTTTATGCCTTCTTTCTTCCCTGGATTTCTCTTTTCTTCCTGGGGTGCTCCTTGAAAACAGAGTATGTGCATAACATATCTTAATTTTGAAATGGTTAAACAATGCCTTATGTTTTAACAAGTGCTTTTCTAGGCACTGTCTCTGGGCCACCAACATCAGAGTCATGAGATTTCTTTATAAAATATAGAATCACAGTCTGTAGTTCAAAATACTGGATTCAGAATATCTGAGGTTATACTTATCCATTTTATCAACATTCTCAAGTTAGTCTTATACATGTAGAAATCTGGGAATTAGTGATTCAAGAAATTCAGGAAAAATGTTTGCTAAAAACACATATGTGTGATGTGACTGTTCCCAATATTCTTCTCTTAAGAAAATGAGGATGGTCAGAAAAAAAAGAAAGATAAACATATTTCTTTTAATATACTAACCATTTTGTATTAATAGTTTAAAGATAAAATAATGAGAGAGCATACTGAAGTTAGATTGGGTTAGCTATGTTCTAGGAGATGTTAAATTAGGAAAGATGCTGGGTCCAATTAGAGTCCCCAGAGATTCATGCCTCAGTGAGATAATTAGAGTATTAAGGATTTTTTATTCAAAATGTGGTTATTAAAAAGAAATAAGAGATAAAAGTTCCTAAGATCTTTGGCATTATTCTAAATGAACCAGGTTCTTCTGCTATAGAAAGATTCCACATAAATAAGACTCATGAACTAGAAACTAGAGAATCACGGACATCCATATAATGTAAAAACTTTGGTAATAGACTTTTCCATCATCCCCCTTAACCATTCATCTGTTTTGAGAGTCAAGGAAAAGTTATGTTAAGGTTTCTGAGTAATATGTCTAATGTGTAATTTTTCTAAACTCTTAATCCATTTTGCTTCTATCTTCTGCTTTTTCAGCTTTGAGTCTAGAGGAGTTCCAATGAGCATAGTACAATTCCTTTGATACTTCTGTTGATTTCACTCTAAATGTTGATGTTTTATACCTTAGCTTTAATCAAAAACTGTTTTGTTTCTTAATGCTTACCATGGGACAGGTCTGGTTCTACCATATCATCATTTGTATATGATCTCTAGAAATATGATTCTACTGCTTTTGGGACTGGATTGCTGTTATTTCCCAACTAAATATACCCTTATCCTCATCAAAAATAATACACGGACTCTCTTGCTAGTATTCTGTGAACTTGTTAAAGCCTGGAAATCCCTAGGAACTGAAATTGAGACCAATCTCTGCTAAGCTTTGGAAATAAACTATAGGTGCTTCTTAGCAAAATGTGTAAACACCAAAAGAATAAAGAAAAACAAATGAATTTTTGTTGCCAGAATCAGGAATCCTCTTTTATGAAATGAGCTAATGAGTAACACTTACCTCCAGTTTCCAATAGTTTTGGGTCATTTACAAAAGTTGAATACACTTATACATACATATGTTTTCATCCAAATATGGAAGCATTTTCTCCCTAAACTTATGCCTAACCTGGCTTAATTTTTACTTCAGTAGGTGCATTTTATCTTTATGATGCCCTAACTTGACATTCTACTGATTCTTATTTGTATCTTCACTAGCATACAATTTATCTTTCCTCTTTGTCTTATACAATTTCTAAGATTTTCTCTATTTACCAGCCTTAATTCTATAGAAATCAACCCAAATCATAGTTAATTACCTAGCATTCAGCCAGAATTGCCCCAGCTCTCTTAATAAGAGATACTGTAATACCGTGGCTAAATATTCTTCCTATTCATCTGCCAACGTGTGAATTACATAGCAAGATGAACTTAAAAAAAAAACTTCACCTTTCTACATCATCTATTTTTCTATGCTGAGTACAAAACATGTCTCTGGATTCTGTTATCTAATTGTGTCCTCCAACCTCACAAAGGATTATGCCAAAATCTAGGCAATAATTTCAGTGTATGGATCATTAAGGTAAGAGACAAGATTTACCTTTGGCATTCGGGAGGACTCTTGAGTGATCGAGATAATGCGAGCAACAAAGTTAATATAATAGAAAGTCATTACAGCATGTTTGCAGAATGTCATTCTGGATAATTACGTTTCCCACAGTGTTAGTTTGAGTCAAAGTAGATGTAGAGGTTGTGTATAGCTTATAAAAGAGGTCACAATTGCATTGAAAAACAAAACAAAACTACTAGAAACAAAGGAAACATAAAAACATAATAGCATCTTTTAAACATATTTTCCTGTTTTTATAAAAGCACTCTTTAAAAATAAGTTATTTTATAAATCAAATACATGATACATCTAGGATTAGCAATTTAAAATATTGTCTGAAGAAAACAGCACAGCACATAATTTACCAAAAAACAGAAATGTAAGCAAATGGTGATGCTTCCATTTGGGGCATTCCTTGGGGAGCAAGGATGAAAATGGGGATGGTAATGGAGACAGGGTTGAGGATAGGGGAGTGGATGAGGGTGGGTGTGGAGATGGGGATGGAGGTGGGATGGGGGTGAGAATGGGGTTGGAGGAAACGATGGGGTGGAGATGGGAATAGGGTGAGGATGGGGTTGAGGTTAGGATTGTGGAGGTGGGGATGCAGATGGAGGTGAGGTTGGGGAGAGGATGGTGTGGGAACAGGAGTATATACATAATATGCATATATTATATATAGTATATATAAATATATGTGTGAATATATAATAAATATATATGTGTGTGTGTATGTGTATATATATATATACACATACACACACACTCCTGTCCACCCCATCCCCATACCCAACCTCACCTCCATCTGCATCCCCACTTCCACAATCCTAACCTCACTTGCTACTTGCCTCACTTGCTACCTGGGGACACATGTATACATATATATACACTTAGAGAACCAAAGCGATGGTATGGGTTTTTATTTGCAATAGACAATCAGATTCATAAAACAAAAATAAGCTTTCATCTTACACTATGTTAGCTTAGTTTTATGAAAGTATGCAGGGCAATAAATGCATCAAGTATAGCATCTTCATCACTGAGAGACCTGACAGCTTCTAGAGTGAGCACATAGCCTCTTTCATCTCCTCACCTAAATGGGCCATGCATGGCTTCTATAAATAAGACCCAAGATGTCTGCAAGTCACTTTGATACAGAAAAGAAGCCACCTCAGGTTTCCACCAATCTTTTATGCTATTTGACTCATATAGGTTTAAAATTGTCCTGACCACACAGCTCTACAAAACCAGGTGTGTCACCAAATAGCAAGTGAAGCATGACTATTTTCTGCATTTGTCTTAACCCTAGAGTTCCTAAGGAAATATGACTGCGACATAAGAAATACAAAGTCCAAGGTCCCTCCAAGCCAAATCTGCAGAAACTGGGTCTAAGAAATCTGCTAATCACAACCATATAATAACCGTAAAATTTGGCAAATGCTAACATATAGGTATGTGAATTTCTATGGAATAAAAATAAAAGTATTTAATCCTAAGTGGGATATGCAGAAAAGGCTTTACACAGGAGATTACATTTGTGTTTATTGAGAAAATAAAGAAAAATTTTAGTGGCTGGAAATAAAGCTTGGAACAATTTAGGCAGAAGAAAGAGTAGGTAGAAAAACAGACTTTTAGATATTTGAGGTAGGGTATTGAGACTTCAAGATGCTGGAAATATTTTGAGGACAGAATTCAAGGGATATGAAACTAGAAGAAAGGCCAAGCCCAATTGATTGGACTCTTTTGAATTAAAAATATTAATACTTTTTCTGCAATTATTTTGACCATTCATGAATGCCTTGATTTATGTTTACATTATAAAAATATCAACATAAGTCACTATTAATTGTGAGGCTATTCATAATTATGGAAAACAAAAATCACCTGAAATAGCAAAGGAAGATTTACTCCCCTCCACTTGAAGAAATATTATAAGTTTATTAATAAGGAATGCATATGTTGGATGTGTGTCAGGAAATGTTATAGCCCATAGTACATTAGGCATTTCTGAAATAAGGGAAATTAGAAGAAATTAGACCAGGGAGAGTAGAAGTACCAAAATTTCCCAATTGAGAATGGGAAATTCCTGATACATTGTCATCATAAATAACACAAATATTTTGTGATTTATTGTTTGCCAATACAAGATGTCTTAGAATAAAGTTTAGAGTTTTATGTAAGCTAGATATATCTACTCCTCCCTCCAAAAATTTATTAAAGCATTTTTTTCTACTCATAGCAAAATGTTAACATCAAGCCAAGTTTCTATGATTTCTCTGACAATGCTGAAATAAAAATACGTCACAGGGACAAAAAGACTCTGAGTTAAATCCCAGGGAATTAAAGTTATTTTCTTCTGAAATCTGCTGCACTGTTACATTAGTACTTGTATGTCTTTGAAAATTTATATTGAACTGATATGGCTTCTTATAAAATGATTTAATTTAATACCAAAATCAGTGATTTAATTAAGCATAATTCAGAAGAAATTAGGATGCTACTTATTGCATTCTTTTTAACCAAGACTTTATGACTATTTTGATTTTTATTACAAAAAAGTGCATAGTTATTTTGGGAGTGTTTACTTCATTCTTTAACATTTCACAGCCACAACCAGTTTAGTTACATGCTTAGAGTAAATTTACCCCCTTGAGTACATTTTTTAAAATTCTGTATTTAGAAGCTGTATTTTTAATTTTTCTTCACTTTAGAAATCAAAGTGGCTATTATTTTTTTAAAAGATGCTGACAAGGTTGCAGAGAAAGTAGAACATTTATACATTGTTGTTAAGGGTGTAAATTGGTTCAACCATTGTGGAAAGCAGTATGGCAATTTCTCAAAGAGCTAAAAGCAGAAATAGCTTTCAACTCAGCAATCTCACTACTGGGTATATACCCAGAGGAATATATGTCATTCTACCATAAAGATACATTCAGGTGAATGTTCGTTGCAGTACTATTCACAAAATCAAAGACATGGAATCAACCTAAATGCCCATCAATAACAGATTGGATAAAGAAAATGTGGTACACATACACCATGGAATACTATGCAGCCATAAAAAGAATGAGATCATGGCTTTTGTGGGAACACGAATGGAGCTAGAGACTATTATCCTTAGCAAATGAATGCTGGAACAGAAAACCAAATACTGCATGTTCTCACTTATAAGTGGGAACTAAATGATAAATCCTCATAAATACAAAGAGGTGAACAACAGACACTGGGGTCTACTTGAAGGTGAAGGTAGAGAGGAGGGAGAGGAGCAGAAAAGATAACTATTGGATACTAGGCTTAATACTTGGCTGACTAAATAATCTGTACAACAAACCCTGTGACACAGTTTTCCCCGTGTAACAAATCTTTGTATGTACCCTCAAACCTAAAATAAATGTATTTTAAAAAGACAATTATATATATGTTTCTGACAATGGATTCTATGCTCATTTATTAACAATTTGGAAGTTCAAAAAATGTAAAGAAGTAAATAATATCACCCATACCCTCCACCTTGGGTGAAATCACACCCACAGTTGTCATGGTTTCTTCTAGAAATTTTCACATTTTAAAATATACATCCTGATATTTTCTCACCTAACATCAAGATGTAATCTTTCACCACGTATTATTAGTTATTTCATAAAACTCCCTTTAGTGCTTACATGATACTTAAAGGATTGGTGGTATTGTCATTTGTATTATGATTTTCAATCTGGGGGGATTTGTATGCAAGTTACTGTTTTGAGCTGGGGGTGGTGAACATATTTGCGAATATAGCTGGTTTTGGTTTAATGTTTTCTCATTGTGTGTTTAAAAAATGTTTATCATTTATTTCTTCAAGTTATCTGAAACAAGAAAGTCTATTTTGGCCTCTTAGACGTAATCAGCAGGAAAACAATGGAAACAAATGGCATTTTTCTGTACAAGTGAACGCTTGTTTGAGGCCTCTCAATTTCAAAATGATGCGTTTCATGCTACCTGACTTCAAACTATACTACAAGCCTACAGTAACCAAAACAGCATGGTACTGGTACTAAAACAGAGACAAAGATCAATGGAACAGAACAAAGCCCTCAGAAATAATGCCACATATCTACAACCATCTGATCTTTGACAAACCTGACAAAAACAAGCAATGGGGAAAGGATTCCCTATTTAATAAATGGTGCTGGGAAAACTGGCTAGCCATATGTAGAAAGCCGAAACTGGATCCCTTCCTTACACCTTATATAAAAATTAATTCCAGATGGATTAAAGACTTAAATGTTAGACCTAAAACCATAAAAACCCTAGAAGAAAACCTAGGCAATACCATTCAGGACATAGGCATGGGCAAGGACTTCATGTCTAAAACACCAAAAGCAATGGCAACAAAAGCCAAAACTGACAAATGGGATCTAATTAAACTAAAGAGCTTCTGCACAGCAAAAGAAACTACCATCAGAGTGAACAGGCAACCTACAAAATGGGAGAAAATTTTTGCAATCTACTCGTCTGACAAAGGGCTAATATCCAGAATCTACAATGAACTCAAACCAATTTACAAGAAAAAAAACAAACCCCATCAAAAAGTGGGTGAAGGATATGAACAGACACTTCTCAAAAGAAGACATTTATGCAGCCAAAAAACACACGAAAAAATGCTCATCATCAGTGGCCATCAGAGAAATGCAAATCAAAACCACAATAAGATACCATCTCACACTAGTTAGAATGGCGATCATTAAAAAGTCAGGAAACAACAGGTGCTGGAGAGGATGTGGAGAAATAGGAACACTTTTACACTGTTGGTGGGACTGTAAACTAATTCAACCATTGTGGAAGTCAGTGTGGCGATTCCTCAGGGATCTAGAACTAGAAATAACATTTGACCCAGCCATCCCATTACTGGGTATATACCCAAAGGATTATAAATCATGCTGCTATAAAGACACATGCACACGTATGTTTATTGCGGCATTATTCACAATAGCAAAGACTTGGAATCAACCCAAATATCCAACAATGATAGACCGGATTAAGAAAATGTGGCACTTATACACCATGGAATACTATGCAGCCATAAAAAATGATGAGTTCATGTCCTTTGTAGGGACATGGATGAAACTGGAAACCATCATTCTCAGCAAATTATCACAAGGACAAAAAAACAAACACCGCATGTTCTCACTCATAGGTGGGAATTGAACAATGAGAACACATGGACACCAGAAGGGGAACAGCACACTCCGGGGACTGTTGTGGGGTGGGGGGAGGGGGAAGGGATAGCATTAGGAGATATACCTAATGTTAAATGACGAGTTAATGGGTGCAGAACACCAACATGGCACATGTATACATATGTAACAAACCTGCACATTGTGCACATGTACCCTAAAACTTAAAGTATAATAATAATAAAATAAAAGAAAAAAAATGATGCATTATCAATCCATTTGCTCATCTGAGATACTTAAAAATAACTGAATATGTAAGTTTACTTTGTGGATAAACTTGTAAAGATCTCACATTGAATGCAGCAGTGTGGATCATTTATTTTAATATCACAATTGATAAGGGAGGAAAGTCATCCTGAAAAAATATGGATAGAAATAGAATTTTGCAAATATAATCATATTTTTAAGCCCTAAATTCTCTTAGGTTAGTTGATGTTCCACCAGGTAGAGGAAGAACATGGAACATTCAAACTTGGTAATTTGCAATAAGTTTAATAAAGTTATTTGTCTAGATTTGAGCAGGATACAGGGCAACAGCAAGGGATGATGAAGCACCCCAGAACTAGCAATTCTGGAAGGATATTATCACTAGCAGGACTGAGGAAGCAAGAGGAGATAGTGGTTACTGGAACATGGAGACGTGAGTTGGGTGAACAGGTGACCTGTAGTGAACTATGGCTTTCATTAAGGCACAGGATGGCCAGCAATGTGCTCTCACGGATGGGTTTGTGAGACATATACACTCGCAGCTGAGTGTCCCTCCACCCTCTAATTGCATTTTAGTGTCTCCCGCTAGCTAAATTTATGTGGCCAGCAGAGAACAAAGCAGTTTTTCTGCTTCACAGCAGGGTAGAAAAGGGTTGAGAGGGGATCTGAATTTACAAATGAAAGCACACTCATTCTTAAAATGATTCTAAGACAGTTATTTGGGGTGGGGTCAGATATTGCTTTGTGAACAAATAATCACTTTGTGTATTCTTGCTTTGTAAGTAGGGATAGAACTCTCTATTATAAAGAAAAATGAAAACATAAGAAAAAAAGAAACTCATTGGGAAAATCCCTTGATCCCTCTTGAACCTCATCTCTGGGAGTAATAGAGTGGCTAATAATTATAGCTTTTATAATGTATTTGTTTTTATTTTCTTATTTATTTAGTTAGCTGTTAGTTAATTCTTGCTATTGTCAGACATGGGGTTAGGTGCCAAGAGTGCTCTCACCTGGTCACCATAGGTATTCCAAGGCTTAAGTGGCGTACCCACAGATACACAGCTAAGTAGAGGCGGAACCAAAATTTCAGAATAAACAATTTCTAGTGCTAGCACAATTAACTACTGTGTTCTATGTAAAGTGGGCATCATCCCTCTATTAGGGAAGATACCCTCACTACGTTTTATTATAGCCCTTTCCATTCCTCTTTATCCTCAAAAAAAGCAATGATCATATTTTGTTTTTGTTTTTGTTGCCTTTGTTTAACTGTCTATATTTACCCCATTTCAGCTGACCCTTCCTTCTGGGTCTTTGTTTCGGGTATTATTCTCTGGAGGAAAGATTCTGAGATGGAGATAACCAGGCAGGATATTTTAGCAGGGAGAATTCTTAGTATAAGCATCTGAGAAAGGGAGGTGTTGGCCAGATGGAAAGCTGGATGCCTGTTCAGATTTGCGGACTAAGTCTTTGGACTCCCATGGTGCCCAGGAAAGAGACACGACCCCTGAATGATGTTGTCTGAGACAATCCACGGGGGGGCTGACAACTGACAGCTAAGGGTCATCTTGGAAGCACTCCCTCAGATGGAAAAATGAGCCTTTAATTCCTGAAGGGCAATCTGTGCAGTGCATCACAGGATGCTCCAGGGTAATTATAAAACTCTTCTTTAATTCATAAGTGAAATAATATAAATTATGCACGTGTATGCATACACATACATACTCTACTGTATGCATAAATATATTGTTATAAATATCAAATAAGGAGGTTACAGCATAGTCAATTAAAGACAGTTACTACAGTAACACCTTATAAAATATTTAATGCACATACTTACATATGCAAAAATATATATGTGCATTTCTATGTAATCTGTGCTATTCCCAGATATAGCTAATGAAAAAGCTAATGAATTCCTCAACTACAGAAATAAACGTGTTCATGCATTATTAGGACAAAAGATTGCTGTCCATTATAGACAGAATTTCTGAATTCCTGCATCTAGATGATTAATGATAGTGTAAATTGTACATGTTTACCATTATTAAAGAAAATAAATAAAGCTTCTGAGTGGCTCTGATTGTATGTTCACAGTTGGACAAATTGTTTATTTTTATACATAGGCCAACAAACTATATTTCATGAATTTGACTTCTTCCTTAGCCTTAAACTGTTTCTTCTGTAGCCTAGGAAAATGATATAGAGAATTCAAGCTGCTCCTCTGGGGAGAGTTCTGAGAGGCAGAACCAGAGCAGAGTAGACATTTCAGACAAAGAAAAAAAGAAAAACAGCTGTACTCTCTTATTTTATTCCATTTAATCTTGACAATATACCCTAATCAAAAGGCACTTCCAAATAAAAAATCCACATTAAAGATTTTAGATTAACTTGTCCAAGATCACATATGAAATATTTTTGCAGCACCAGGATGAAACCTTGTTCTATTGACCCAAAGTGCAAGTTTTAATCCTGTTCCACCTACTAGGAAAATTTTTCAAAGGTATACTTGTATTTGAGGTAGCTAACTGGGAGCACCTATAAGATGAGTGCCCTGGTGTAACACTAGACACTTTATTTTCCCATTTTTCCTATCTTGACATGGATTTGTGACTATTCCTCTTTGGGACAGAATCAATAGAGATGCATGAAAAAAAGAACTGAACTCTTAAAAATGTTACAATCTTAAAGCAAATGAACCATTAAGGTATCCAGACAAAAGTCAAATTAAGCTCCTTGTGATTCTCTTGAAGAGTTGGATTAAGCTTCTTCAATTCTTGGACAAGTTTGCACCTGTCCACAGATTCTACTTTTCTTCCTTTAATAATTCAGCTATTGGCAGTTGGAGCTTTGCTTTTGCTTCATTACTCTGCTCTTGGGAAGTAATATTTCCTCAAAAATTTGGTGACATTTTTATTTCTCATGTTTAAAGTATCTCCATCTCTTTCAGGAGTCACACATTTCTACCATCTCAGACAGATGGACTCTCTCATTCTTATCCAGGCTGGCAGTGTTCAAATTCAGGTGCTTATTTTTATCCTTTGATTTACCACTGCTCATTTACATCTCTGTCCATTAGACAGAAGTGTCGGTGGCTTTCCTTTTTTTTTGCCTCCATATTACAACTCAATGAACTTGCATTAGTAGATATATTTTGGATTTTTCTAAAAGTATAAGGGTTTTTTAATTATCAATGAAAAGCTGATTAAATGAAAGTGGAATTAATATAAAATGTTATTTAAAAATTGCAGTAAGATGAGATCATGGCATGTTTTAAATATACATAAATATTTTCAGGTTCTGAAGACAATCTATATATGCACTAACGGTCTTTTTCTCTGTGTCTGTGGGTCTAATTTTGAATATTGTTAAGGCCCTGCTTGGATGTCAGTGTATCCAAGTAGCCTTCGATGTTTTTCTTCCAAATTACCAAGCATATTAATGTTTCTCATATTGAATTATATTTTATCAAATCAAATATTATAACAGATTAGTATTTTTCCTGAGTTAGAATATTTGAAACTAGCAAGCTCCAGAAGAGAAGAAATTAGCTTGGAGAGAAAAGAAAAAAACAGATTTAGAACCAGGCCTCTGGTTATTAACGATTATCAGATATTGATTTGGTTGCTTAATCTCTCTAAGCCTCATTTTTCTCATCTCTAAAATGGTGCTAATACCAATGCCTATGTTTTAGCATTGTTGTGAGGACCAAATAAATTTTTATATGTAAAATTCTTAACTCAAAATGGGAACCATGCTAACTTTTTGAAAATGCTTTACTATTGATATGAAGTGTTTTGGAGCTCAAGATATGTGGGTCTCCAATGGCAAGACAGTTATCCACACTGAGTTTTAGAGATTTCACCTCTGAAATGAGAAAAATAAGAAAACAAACAAACAAAAACAAAAGCAAGGTCCCTCCTTGGCTTTTGAGAAGGCAGGTTTTGTTTGTTTGGCTTTGTTTATGTCATCATGATCAGCATGCCTATTTTAACTGTGTCCTTACGTGACCAGCATCCCCATTGTGTAGCGCCGTGTTGGATTACTTTTTTGTAGCATATTTATTGATATATAATTTTAGGATGTTTTCATCACCCTGAAGTAGTTCCTGTACTTTTTATAAGAACAGCCCCCCGACCTACTCACACACAATCTCTCTCCCTCCTCACCCAGGTTCAGGCAGCCTTAAATCTACTTTCTCTATATATCGACTTTACTATTCTGAACATTTCACATGAATAAAATCACATAATGTGTGATTATATGGCTTACTGTGATTGTCTCCTTTAACATAACATAGTGTTTTCAAGGTTCACCCATGCCATAATTTATGTAAGTACTTTGTTTCAGTTTATTGTTGAATGTTACATTATGTTGAAACACCACATATTTATCCACTGATCAACTGGCAGATATTTGGGTTCTATGCACCTTTTGGCTATTATGAATAATGCAGCTATAAACATTTGTGTACAAGTTTTTGTTTGTATGTATGCTTTCATTTTTATTTATTAATTGTTTTAGAGACAGGTCTCACTGTGTCCCCAGGCTGGACTGCAGTGGCACAATCACAGCTCACTGCAACCTCCACCTCCCAAGTTCAAGGGATCCTGCTACCTCAGCCTCCCTAGTAGCTGAGACTAAAGGCAAGCACCACCATGCCCAGCTAATTTTTTATTTTTTATAGAGACGGGGTTTTGCCATGTTGCCCAGGTTAGTCTTGAACTCCTGAGCTCAAGCAATCCCCCGACCTCAGTCTCCCAAAGTGTTGTTATTAAAGGCGTGAGTCACCACAACTGGCCTGCTTTCATTTTTATTTGATGTATACCCAGAAGTGGAATTTCTGGATCAAATAACTCTATGTTTAATTTTTTGAGTAACTGGAAGACTGTTTTGTGAAACAATGGTACTATTTTGTATTGCAAACAACAATGTATGAGAGTTTTTATATTTCTGCATATTTACTAAAATAGTGTTTACAGTAACCAAAACAGCATGGTACTGGTACAAGAACAGACACATAGACCAATGGAACAGAATAGAGAACCATCCTTTGCTTCTGATGAGAATACAGCTGTCATTGAGATTTCCTAGTAAGTAATGAGCCATTTATAGCTTTCTGCTTTCAAGATGTTCCCTTTCTATCTGGCTTTCAATAATTTTATTATGATGTGTCTGTGGTGAATTTTCTGTGTTTTTCCTATGTGGAGTTTTTATATGTATAGTGGGCCATATGTGCGTCTTCTTTACAGAAGTGTCAGTTCATGCACTTTGCCCACTTTTTAATGATGCTGTTTGTTTCTTTCTTGTAAACTTGTGTAAGTTCATTATATATGCTGGATATTAGGATTTTGTCAGACGCATAGATTGAAAAAATTTTCTCCCATTCTGTAGGTTGGCTGTTTACTCTGTTAATAGTTTCTTTTGTTGTGCAGAAGCTCTTTAATTAGATTCCATTTGTCAATTTTTGCTTTTGCTTTTGGTGCTTTCATCATGAAATATTTGCCTGTGCCTATGTCCTGAATGGTATTACCTAGGTTTTTTTTCTAGAATTTTTATAGTTTTGGGTTTTACATTTAAGTCTTTAATCCATCTTGTGTTGATTTTTGTATATGGTGTAAAGAAGGGGTCCAGTTTCATTTTTCTGCATATGGCTAGCCAGTTTGCCCAAAAACATTTACTAAATAAGGAATCCTTTCCCTGTTGTTTGTTGTTGTCAGATTTGTCAAAAATAAAATGGTTGTAGGGGTGCAGTCTTATTTCTGGGTTCTCTATTCTGTTCCATTTGTCTATGTGACTGTTCTTGTACTAGTACCATGCTGTTTTGGTTACTGTAGTACTGTAGTATAGTTTGAAGTCAGGTAGCATGATGTCTCTAGTTTTGTTCGTTTTGCTTAGGATTGTTTTGACTATTCTTCACAGAACTAGAAAAACTATTTTAAAATCCATATGGTTCTTACCAGTTTCAAATTCTTACCACAATCCATTTTTTCTTCTACTCACCTTATTTGTGCTGTTATCCTCAAATATACTACATTTTTATGTTAAAAACCTCCAAAATACAAATGTATATTATTTTGTACTGTTGCTTCTTAAATCAGTTAGGAGAAGAAAGTAAAATAAATATATATTAATAAAGCCTTTTATATATACATAATTATCTTTACCAGTGTTGTTTTCCGTGTGAATTTGAATTATGCTCTGGGGTCGTTTGCTTTTACCCTGAAGAACTTCCTTTACAATTTCTTACAAGATACAGCCAGAAAAATACATAAATTCTCTAACATATTTGTCTTCTATAAACAAATTCTCACTTCCGTTTACATTTTGGAATGTCTATTTCAACATCATGTTTGAAAGATGATTTTATTGGGACATGATTGGCAGCACTATTCTTTTGAAAATGTTGAATATCTTTACTGCCTTCTAACATCCTTTGCTTCTGATGAGAACATAGCTGTCATTGAGATTTCCTTGTAAGTAATGAGCCATTTTTATCTTTCTGCTTTCAAAATTTTCCTTTTCTATCTGGCTTTCAATATTTTTATTATGATGTGTCTGGGGTGAATTTTCTGTATTTATCCTATGTGAAGTTTTTATTTGTATAGATGGGTTTTTATCAAATTTAGAAAATTTTCAGCCATTATTTCTGCAAATATAGTGTTCTGCTCCTTCATGTCTCTCCTGTCATTCCTGTTACATATCTGTAGGTTCATTTAATGGTGTCCCATGTCTCTGAGGTTTTCTTCATTTACTTTGCATTATTTTACTTTGTTATTTGGATTGCATAATATCTATTAATCTATCTCCATGTTTGCTCTTTCTTCTTGTAGTTCAGATCTATTGCTGAACACCTCTAGTGAACTTTTCATACCAGTTATTCTGTTTTACAACCCCCTCATTTTTATTTGCTTCTATTTTTATAATTTCTATTACTTTATTGATATTCTCTATTTGATGAGATTACCAATATACTTCCTTTACTTCTTCAAATATAGTTTTCTTCAGTTCTTTGAACATTTTTATAATGGCTACTTTGAAGTTACTGTCTATCTGACCCAGAGTTGCTCTCACAGGCAGTTTTTAATGCCTATACTTTGTCTTGAGTACTAGCCAGGCTTCCTTTCTCCTTTGCCTGACTCCCAATTTTTGGTTGTAACCAGGATGTTTTCTATGATATATTGTAGCAACTTTGAATTCTACTTACACCAAGCCCTCCAAGACTTATGTTTTCTTGCTTGTATGTTTGTTTAGTGACTCCATGGGTTACTGTAGTCATTACTCTTTCCCCTAAGTACAATGCCTCTGATGTTGCTCCACAGAGGGTGGAGCCTTGAGCACAATTATAGTCACCCTCAGATGGCAGTGGCTTCATCAGCATTCTTTTTCTCTGTCTTCCCCTCATGATGTAGCAGATAAGCTCCACTAATTGCCTGCTGTTTGCTCTTTTGTTTGCAACAATATCTTGGGGAATGCATTCTATATAGGCTTGTCCAATTCAATTTGGACCCCTGCAAGATGCATTTTGAGGTTAATATTCAATATATGTTCTGATCTCAGGAGGCTATTTTTACCAGTCTATTTTCCTGGTTTTCTCTGATAGACTAGTTAGCCTGAAAGTTAGTTTGCAAGTTCATCTGTAATGAAGGTACCAGTCTTCTCTTAATTACTTTTCACCATAATCTCCATTGTTTTTGAAAGAACCACTGAGCTTAACTTCCCCACATTCTGATGCAAAGTCAGTTCTTTGGGGAAAGTTTCATAGCACTCCTTTTTGTAACCTGTCTCTCCATCTGGGCAAAATCCCTGAGCCACTACTTTGTAGTTGGAAACAGACACAATGGCCCACTTCTTTCAGCATGACACCTCTGAATTAGAAACGGGTTACTTGACAGAGGGAAGTCAGTAGTCTCTAGTCTTTTCATCTTACCTCTTCCAGCATGGGGCATTCCACCTTACTAATGATCCGGGTCAAGGATAACCAGAATTCCAGTATTCATAGTGAACCATGCCCAAGGTAGACTCTCCATCTTATGAGTGGAGGTTGTGTGACAAAATAATACATCTCCTTCCTGGGCACACTCATCTGAAACTCAGTATTTTTAACATATCTAATGTTGTCCTACCATTTATTGGAAGAGAGTATAGACCTACACGGCAGTTAGAGTTAGTAAAAGTCCTGTGTTCTTGACTACACTCATCTAGAATGGAGTTTCTGTCACACTGGGAGCTGGGAGAGGATAAAGAAGAAAAGATTGGTTCAAATGCTACACACTCTTTTCTCCCTGTGTTTTAGTAGACACTCTTGAATAAATGTTTCTTCATTTGTTGTATAATATTAGGCCCATTTCCAGAGACTTCAAGTGCTTCTTTCTGTATAATTTTTATGAGTTTCACTAATGAGTCGGTCTATAGAACTTCTCATTACTCTTCTGGAATTATACTGCACTTTTTAGTATGTTTCTATATTTATTATTTCCTGGCTGTTATGTTGAGATTTTCCATTTTTTATATATCACAAGTGTTTTTATTTCAGTTCTATTATAATTATAATAGCTGTGTTAAAGTTCTTTTCCATTAATTTAAACGTCTGAGTCATCTCAGGGTCTGTTTTATTGACTTTACATTTAGTATGACTCATGTCTTCCTATTTAACCTTGGTTTATATTTTACTTCATTGTTACTTGCTGGACTCTGGGAGTGATAAGTTGTGGGGAATACTAGAGGCCATCTTCCCTTAAAGGATGTTGAATTGTATTCTGTTGTTAACTGACTGATATCTCCTGGTCACCATTCAGTCTTAGTTCTATTTTTTATTAGTTCTCTTTATCTTTTGGCCTAGCTTCTAAAACGTGACTCTAATTGTAGTATGTGATTCTGTTTTTTTTTTTTTTTTTTTTGAGATGGAGTCTCGCTCTGTCACCCAGGCTGGAGTACAGTGGCGAGATCTCGGCTCACTGCAAGCTCCGCCTCCCGGGTTCACGCCATTCTCCTGCCTCAGCCTCCACAGTAGCTCGGACTACAGGCGCCTGCCACCACACCAGGCTAATTTTTTGTATTTTTAGTAGAGACAGGGTTTCACCGTGTTAGCCAGGATGGTCTCGATCTCCTGACCTTGTGATCCGCCAGCCTCAGCCTCCCAAAGTGCTGGGATTACAGGCGAGAGCCACCGTGCCTGGCCAAGTAGTATGCGATTCTTACCTGCTTGGTTTTTCATGAGTTTCAGTGAAATGCCTAAGATGTTCAATAAGGTCTCTTAACCTTGACTGGACCAGAATTTCTATGTCTGGAGGCCTACATAAACTCTGGTATTTCTATTCAGTTCTCAGCTCTTTATTAACATTTCTGCCAGGCCTTCATGTGACTCAGCCTATGCAAAAACAACACACCCCTTAGCCTAGGATCTATAATAAATGCTCATGCAGAATTCTATCCCTTCTCTTTTCAGTTCCCTATTCTCTGGTAACTTACGCCAACATTGTAGCTACTTCAGCACCTCAGAGCACTGATCTGTCTCTTCTGGCTCCACATGCTCTGTCTAGGCTTTATCTCCTTGATCTGAAGCATGTTACAGGCCCACAGCAGAAAGCCAGGAAACATGTTGGACTCACCTAATCTGCTTGCTCTAAAATTTTACAAGCATGTGCTACTTGTTGCTCGTTGTCAGAACATAGAGAATTTACATATTTTTTCTGGCTGTATAGCTTCTTTCAGTATGAAGACAAGTCTTGTAACAGTTATACTCTTGTGTGGCTGGAAGCAGATGGCTTTATGTTTTTTTCTTAAGCTGATGGAAATAATTATTTTCACCCATAGACTTTCTGGGAAGTGTTTATTCCCAGGACCCATGGAAATATTTGGTGAGCCAGTCTCCAAGAAAGACTGGGTCTCATGCCAATATGAGTTGTAGGAATACAAAGTTATTGCTATTTTATTAAAGAAATGTATTTTTATTATGTACTCCAACCTTAAAAGTACGTTGGGTAATAACAACATGATGTACCTTGCACATGAAATTTCCATTCACTGAGATATGAGCTACAAGTTATAAAGCTAGTTTTGAGAAAAAGGTCTTGAATTCAAGTTTAGGGGATATAGAATTTATACTGCTTGTTGTATAACAAAAATATATATGCCTGCCTGCTATAGAAATGCTTTAGTAAGCTATTACAGTTGCCTTTATTTCACTTTCTTTTCCTTTTTTTTTTTTTTTTTTTTTTGAGACGTCTCGCTCTGTTGCCAGGCTGGAGTGCAGTGGCGTGATCTCAGCTCACTGCAACCTCTGCCTCCTGGGTTCAAGTGATTCTCATGCCTCAGCCTCCCGAATAGGTGGGACTACAGGCACCCGCCACCATGCCTGGCTAATTTCTGTATCTTTTAGTGGAGATGGGGTTTCACCATGTTAGCCAGGATGGTCTCGATCTCCTGACCTCGTGATCCACCAGCCTCAGCCTCCCAAAGTGCTGGGATTACAGGCGTGAGCCACCATGCCTGGCCTCAACTTTTATTTTCGATTCAAGGGGTACATGTGCAGGTTTGTGACAAGGGTATATTGCATGATGCTGAGGTTTTGGGTACAATTAAACATGTTTCCCAGATAGTAAGCATAGTATCCCATGAGTAGTTTTTCAACTCTTGCCCACCTCCTTTCCTCCCTTCTTTTGTAGTGCCCAGTATCTATTATTCCCATCTTTATCTCCATGTATACCCAATGTATATTCCCACTAATAAGTGAGAACACTCGATGTTTTGTTTACTGTATCTGCATTAAGTTTGCTTAGGATAATGGCCTCCAGCTGCATCCATGTTGCAGCAAAGAACATAGTTTCATTCTTTCTTTTAAGCCATTATAGTTAACCAAGAGGAAGTCTAAGACCAAAGCTCCATCAAGTACCTATGGCTTCAACCAGGATATAAAAACCTATGATCACAATATCATTTCTAGCCCTCACTGAATGCCAGAATAAATGTACAGTTTTTCATGTATCCTGGTTAGATTTATCTAGTAAGTTGAACAGAGATAATTCTGAGGAGTCAGGGCACAGTGATATTGTCACGGGATCCTTGGGGTGTCGCTTCGCTAGCTGGAAACCTTTGTGGCTGGCAGTGTCTTCTGCCTGAATATTGCTTGTGCCCACTGAGCTCGTTCCACCCACTTGGTCCAGCAGGCTGTGCTTGGCTCGTGCTACAAGCCCAGATCCCACAACTGCCAAGGGCTAGTCAGGTGCAGGCAGAGTGGCAAGGGGTGTGTGGGCGAGTGAGCGTGGGTTTCTGCCACTGCACACAGCCAGGCACAGTGGCTGCTGTGGCAGCTGGGCGGCTCCAGGCACTGGCACAGTGGCCAGCTCCATGGAGGCTGTGGCTAGATCAGATGTACTACATGCAGCTTCTGCTGGGGGTACCTGAGTGCCCGGAATTGGTGGGTTTTTGATCTTGCTGACTTCAAGAATGAAGCCGCGGACCCTCATGGTGAGTGTTAACAGTTCTCAAAGATGGTGTGTCTGGAGTTTGTTCCTTCAGATGTTCAGATGTGTCCAGAGTTTCTTCCTTTTGGTGGGTTCGTGGTCTCGCCGGCTTCAGGAGTGAAGCTGCAGACCTTCTCCTGAGTGTTACAGCTCATAAAGGCGGCGCGGACCCAAAGAGTGAGCAGCAGCAAGATTTATTGCAAAGAGCAAAAGAACAACGCTTCCATAGCGTGGAACGGAACCGGAGCGCATTGCCGCTGTTGGCTCCCGTGGCCTGCTGTAATTCCCTTATCTAGCCCCAGCCACGTCCTACTGATTGGTCCATTTTACAGAGAGCTGCTTGGTTCACTTTACCAAGAGCTGATTGGTCCGTTTTGACAGAGTGCTGATTGCTGCGTTTACAAACCTTTAGCTAGACAGAAAAGTTCTCCAAGTCCCCACCAGATTAGCTAGACACAGAGCGCTGATTGGTGTGTTTACAAACCTTTAGCTAGACACAGAGTGCTGATTGGTACATTTACAATCCTTTAGCTAGACAGAAAAGTTCTCCAAGTCCCCACAGGGCCCAGAAGCCCAGCCGGCTTCACCTCTCAATGGCACTCACCACGGGACTTTGCAGCACCTAGCCCGGGCACTCCTGCAGCGCAGCCCAGAGGGAGCTCGCCACCACCCCACCCCCCACCCCTCAACAAGTACAGCTGGGGCCAGCCGGCTGGCAGAGTGCGGGGCCACCCAGCCTGCGCCCAGCCTCTGCCCACCCGGAACCCGCGCAGGCCCGCGAGCGCCGCTCACAGCCCCGGCTCCCGCCCGCTGCTCCCCCTCCACACCACCCCGTGAGCAGAGGGAGCCGGCTCCGGTCTTGGCCAGCCCCAGAGAGGGGCCCCCACAGCTCAGTGGCGGGCTGAAGGGCCACCTTCAGCGCTGCCAGAGTGGACGCGGAGGCCGAGGAGGCGCCCAGAGCGAGCGAGGGCTGCGAGCACGTTGTCACCTCTCACCTGCTTCTGGACGCGGGGAAAGCGGTGGCACTCAGAAGCTTGGAGATACCAGGAACTGCAGTGCCCAGAAGAGGGTTTCACAGCCCTGGCTCAGGGAGCCCCTGGGACTATGCTCTCTGAAAGGCCACAGCTCTTCTCTCCTTCTCATCACCTGCAATGTGGCAAGTGGGTGGGGCGGTGGGGAGCCGGGGGAAGAGTGCGTGTTTTAGCCCTGTTTGTGTTACAGCTTCTTCAGTCCTATCATTCAGCAGGTCCCGAGTTCAGGCAGGTCATTCTGTCAAGTGTCCAGCTGTCAGCAAAGAGGAGACCCACAGCGGGTAGCTCCTTCATGCAGCTAGTGGTCCAGATGTCTGTGAGTCTGGAGTTTTATGGACTTCAGAAGAGAGGAAGTGCGTGTTGATTGGTCCATGGGTGGCCATGGGCGGGCCTGGATAAATCACCTATAAGTTCTCACTCCAAGCCACGGACTCCACCCCAACTGACAGCCCAGCCCCCAGGCTTCAGGCTGTCCCTGGCTTGAAGTTGGGGCTTCACCAGGCACCCACCCCTTTCTGCCCGGGAGCCTCTCTGCCTCCTGCCACCAACAATCATGCCCACAGCGCCCAAGCTGTTTGGTCTAAGGGACGCCTGCAGGCCTGCGCCAAGCCACTCTCAGCCACACTGCGGCCTCCCGCCCATGCTGTTGTTGGAGGGGGCTGCGGAGGTAGGGGGCTGCCATGGCAGTGCCTTCCCAAGCATGTGCACACCTGGGCAGATTGCAACAGTGGGGTCTCAGCCTCAACTTTGCTCTGAAATCAGAGCAGGCACTGGGAGCAGAGAGAGATCAAGCAGAGGGAGCAGGCACTTCCAAGCTTGCTGGGGCAGGGGGCTTCCTGGGCCCCCGAGAGCACAGGAATGCCTGGGTCCACAACCGCGACTGGGCACCTGCAGCTGTGCCTGGGAGGGTCTCCCACCCTGCCAACTCGGAAGGGAACGGGGCTCCCTCCTGTTCCAAGCTCCCACCGGCTCCATGGAGGGCACATACCTGGCTGTGCCTCCCCTGCAGTAGCCGGTGTCTTCACAGATGGCCACCACTGCCATCAATATTGAATAAGGTGAGGTATTTCATAAACTAGGGGCTGATATTCTCATTGAATTTCTATTTACTGGGCAATTGTCAAATTATTCAATGGGGAGTTTTGTGTTGTGGCTCCATACAAAGTGGTGACGCCACTGAATTTAGAGTCTCCTATAAAAGTCAGTGTGCGTCAGCAATGGACTCCAAGTTAAATAACCATGTTCAGTGTTTGTTTGAGGAACAATATAACTATAGATACCTATAATTTTTATCTCCTGAAGGCAGATGTTTTTGATGAGCAGGCACTAATGCTTCCTTCCTTAGGTACTTCTAAAAATATAAATTAAAGTCTTAACATTGTGGTTTCTGTAGCAGTCTCTTGTATTTTAAAATAGCATGAATCAATTCACCAAGGCTAGAGACTTCTCACATTGTAAACCAGTGAAATTAAGTTTGCGAATCTGAAAAACTGAAAAATCACCCCTGGGACTGAAGAAAATGTGAGAATAAGACTGAGAAGCCATAATTCCCTATCCATCTTCCCACACACTTTCATAGCCTGTGTCGTCTGAGGGAAAAAGAAAGGTTTTCATCATGCCAGTTAAAGGCTGTGAATGTGACCTAGATAATTCTTGGGGAATTTAAGTTGAAACACTTCTTTTAATGTCCTTTGAAAGGAAAAGCTAAACCTTCATTTCTCAGAATTTCTCAGAATGAAATTGTGGTCAAAACAAATGTATCAAAAGGGCTACAGAGAGTTGAAAAAACATTGTATTTCCAGGTAAGCTGCTCAAATCTATCTGGTCATTCTCTAAAATAGTCTCATCATATTCAAATCATTAGAACCACTGTGTGTGTGTGTGTGTGTGTGTGTGTGTGTGTGTGTGTATGTGTGTGAGTGTGTTTGTATAGTGGTTTAAATAATAACCAAACATTATTCTCTGCCATAGAAATACACAGCTTCTCCACAGGAATAAGAAAAACTTAATATTCAAGAAGTATCTATTTTAGGATAATAATACTATATAAATAGTTTTCTCACTAAAAATATGACTTTTTAAAATTTTTAAGTTTTTTTTATTTTGAGACAGAGTCTCACTCTGTCGCCCAGGCTAGAGTGCAGTGGCGTGATCTTGGCTCACTGCAACCCCTGCTGCCCGGGTTCAAGCGATTCTCCTGCCTCAGCCTCCTGAGTAGCTGGGATTACAGGTGCCTGCCACCATGCCCAGCTAATTTCTGGTCTTGAACTCCTGACCTGGTGATCCAACCGCCTCGGCCTGCCAAAGTGCTGGTATTACAGGCGTAAGCTACCGTGCCCGGCCTAAATATGACATTTTATCCCATAGTAGAGTTCTCTTTTGCTACTTACCTCAAGACAATAAATTCTGTAGTAAAATTTAATAGTTTTAGCTTCTTACTTTAGAACAAAAATAAAGGAGGATAAGCAGGACGATTACTCAGTTTGATTTTGAGATGTTTTACAGATACCCAATAAAATTTCATTGAATGATTATAACAATTGACCTTGAGACAATATCAGAGGTATTAAAGTTGAAGAAATTTGAGCTGTTCAGGGTATGAAGATAAAGTCTTGGCCGGGCATGGTGGCTTACACCTGTAATCTCAGCACTTTGGGAGGTCGAGGCGGGTGGATCACTTGAGGTCAGGAGTTTAAGACCAGCCTGGCCAACATGGTGAAACGCCATCTCTACTAAAAATACAGAAACCACTCAGGCATGGTGGTGTGCACGTGTAATCCCAGCTGCTTGGGAGGCTGAGGCAGGAAAATTTCTTGAACCCAGGAGGCCCAGGAGGTAGACGTTGCAGTGAGCTGAAATTACACCTCTGCATTCCAGCCTGGTTGACATAGTAAGACTCTGTCTCAAAATAAAATAAAAGTAAATAAATAAATAAAAATAAAGTATCCATGTCACCATTACAAATACCTGAAATTTAACAGAATTGAACAGGAAAGAGACACCAGGGACTATTTATCCTGCTCCCAAGGAGAGTACATTTAAAAGGAGGAAGAATTTGGATCACTCTAACAGAAAAAGAAAAAAGAGAAGGATGAAATAGTAAGAATTGTCCCATAGTAGTTTAATTTGGTGCCCATGACTAAGTAGTGTGGTTCACTGACTAAAGGAAATGAGAAAGATACCATTTCTTCTTTACAGATTAGCTGAACTGGGTGCCCTTAAAGATTTTCTCCAGCATCAAGTCTATACAAATTTAAATATCTCAAGATTTAAATTAATATGTCCATTTACCCAATAATTTATTCATGTTTAATCTTGAATACTTGGTTTCTTCAATCATGTTAGTTACCATTGATCAAAGTTGTGGAAGATGCACATTTATCTTCACAGCTTCAAATATGATAGTTCAGACAAGAAGTAAACAGACAATGTGTACACCATGTGATAACAACTGTAACTGAGAAAGTACAGGATCTATGGAAGTAGAAAGCAAGGGCATTTCAACACTATTACTTTCCACAACAGTACAGAACATTCAGGCACCACCGTGGAAACGCCACAATCCTCAAGACACTTATGTCAAATATTCTGGGACCAAAGTAAATTTTGAATCATCTTTGTGTTTAGAGAGTGGTGAGGAGCATAACAGAGAGCCCTTTTACCATCGAATTATTTTCCCTAGTGAAAGTAGTATTGTCACTAGGTTACCCCAGTATAGTCAAATATTTTCTTCATAAATACTGTCCATCATTATCTTTATTAATAAATTCCTGTGAAATAAATTGATAATAGATCATGAAAAGTTTTGGATTTAGTCAAGCAAACATTTTCTGGGATTCAACTGACTTAATTTTTGAGATTTGTCAATCATCATATACCAATTACAAGCTCCAAAGAGCTAATAATATTACCTTTAGAGTCTTCTTATTGGATGAAGAAAGTCCATTAACCACTTGCAACTATTTTCCTGACAAAAAAGATGCTACCCAATATAATAGAATAGTGATTTCCACATAGTGCAATGGTAAAAGAGCCTTTGCCCCAATAGCAACTTGAAGTAGCAAAGTAGAATAACCATAAATCTGTTTGTTCTGTGTACATTTTTATATACTTTTATCATTTTTGGCTTTATTTTGAAAAAAAAGAGCGGTAATACACATTTTTATAAAGTACAACCACATAAAGTTCTATTTACTGCTATACATATATGTTTTGGTGTGGCCTATTATTCGCCTTTTAAAAAAAAACTCAATTTCCTTTTGGATGTCTGTTCATCCTCTACTCTTAATTCATGGAATTTGTATGAGTTAGAGCTCACCAGTGATACTAATGATGGTGGAAATTTATTGAAGACATCCCTACATAGGGTGTGCTAGCAATTTCTGTAAACCAGGCACACAAACGTTATTTAAAAATACGAGTTATATATTACTATTTACCCTTTACATATGCAAACTGGAAGCAAAAAAGATTAAGTAGCTTGATCAAGACAATATAGTTACAATAATCAAGGGAACTTGGGCTCAAATCAGACAACAGAATCCTAGAGATTAAACCAGAATGTGACCAATCAGAAATTTTTTCTTTAATTTTTTTACTTTTTTTTTTTTTTTCTTTTTCCGAGGCAGGATCTCACTGTGTCACCGAGGCTTAAGTGCAGTGGCATGATCATGGCTTACTGCAGCCTCCATCTCTAGGCTCAAGCAATCCTCCCATCTCAGCTTTCTGTGTAGCTAGGCTGGAAACGTTATTTTTCTTAAAGGTAAGGAATGAGCTGATGTCCAAATAAAACCAATGGAATCAATAAATGTTGGGCTTTCTGGAAAAAAGCCAAACATGTTCAAGTCATATGGACTTGAACCTCTGAATATGTAAGGATTTTTGCTTCCTTCTAGCAACTATGTGGCTGAAAAAGTGAAGACTATGGAAAGGAAGGCAACCCAAGGTTGGACCTTACTTGAGACTTGTTGCTACCATTTGGACTATGAATCAAGCTGTGCTTAAATCCCTGAATAACCCAACAATTGAAAGGTACATAAGCCGGTATCTTTATGCCACATTTTTCTGTTTCTTGAAGGGGCATCTTAACCAACATGGTCACCAGGTTCACAGATTTCAAAGTTAATTGAGATGTCTTTAAGCAAAATCTGTCAGTGAACACTTTCACTGTCAGTGAAAACAAACAGTTCAAAAATAATATCTTCACAGCATGGTCACTTTCCTCTTTGAGAAAAGAAAAATATTGTGTGTGCCTGTGTGTATTTATACACAAACACAATTTAGCCATGAATCTTACATATTTCCTATCATCTTAGTAAAAGAAATTATGCTTGTGTGTGTGTGTGTGTCTGTGTGTGTTTTCTGTGTGTCTGTGTTTATATACAAACTTACATTTTCTACTACGGTCCTTGTTTGTTTTCTATCATATTATGGGAGAGAAGGGTCAGGTTCATGCTATTGCTTGTGCACACCAGCACTTTTCCCATGCAATTTGGAAATACGTCTTTTCTAAATGATGTACAAAATTAATGAGGCCCATTAATATAAATTGAAAGACTGATATTTTTAGTCTTACTGTGTACAAGTGTTACATAAAATGTAGTTCATAATAAGAACGTTTTTTCTTCTTTATTCAACACTAGTGAAACAGGACCAGAAAAGTTGGAATATATGCTGGAGTTATTTGTTTATCCTGTCATAGAACATTTAATTTAAAGGTCTCTGTAACTCAGAGAGAGACTTCTGTGTTTGCTCTGTTTGACTTCTGATATGTCTCTCCCAATCTTGACAACAATAATAAGATTGTGGGCAGATAAAAATAAAATATATGCCCTTCATCATGCCACTGGCCAGGAACCACAGAAACAAAGAAGTATCAGTTATGGTCTGATTCCCCCATCGCAGCCACTGTCTAGTAAGAACACAAAACGTATTTGCAACAGTACAACGAACCCTATAATAGAGACATGAGCAAGGTATTACTAATCTTTGCATACACCATAATGCCTCCCTCTGGGCCTTGTGCAAAGGAGAAGCTCACTAAATGCCACTTGAATTAATATTTTAAAAATGCATTGGGTTGCTTCACAATCCAGGTAATAACCCATTATAATGGTAGATCTTTCTCTATGTCTACAGATTTCATATAAGATAAGATGTAACTTTCAACGTCTGTGTTTATTTATTTATGTTAGTTTTGTTTTAAAATTTTTAAGTTCCAGGGTACATGTGCAGGACATGCAGGTTTGTTACACAGGTAAATGTGTGCCATGGTGGTTTGCTGCACCTATCAACCCGTCACCTAGGTATTAAGCCCAACATGCATTAGCTCATTTTCCTAATTCTCTTAACTTATATATCTTAATTTAGAAAGTTTTTTTAAAACTTGAAAAAATTTTGTGAAGTAATTGCCTTCTTTGGTTACCTTTGTATCTCAATCAAAAATCTATAATGGAATCATCCCAGCAACTGTTCACTATTTACTTTTCCTCTAGCAGGTAAACTATCTTATATAAGGGGAGGTGATCTCATCATTCCCTTATACTTACATTTCTGTATTTTCCAGCCTCGTCAACAGGAAATTCTACCTGGTTTAACATTTCTTCTGTTGTGTCAAAGAAAGTCTGATTATTTAACAGACACGGAATGACAATTCAAATACGCTTTACTATGATTCAGGCTGTTCCCCTGCTGGTCTCACCCAGAGATAGCACAAGCCTTCTGATACAAGTACCTCCATCTCTACCATTCTAGCAATTCATGAGGGTATTAATCACCCACTGGTGACACAGTACAAGAGATCTTTGACCATAGTTCAACGTCAAATATCAGCGTCACACGGAAAGAATCATCGACCTGTTTGAAACACACTAGATTAAATGTCAGTTGATCGGGATTCTAGTTTTAGTTCTAACAGTGACCACAGTAGTGACTACATGCCAGTCCCTATGTCTACTAAGCAAAATATATCAGACCAGTGGCCTGAAAACCTGCTGTATGAATGCTCCATTCATTCATAGAAGAAAATAATACCTTCAAAGATCCTTTTCCCACAATATTTAAAAATTTCAATTCCCAATCTCTTCAGTTGAAAAATTCTGATATTTTCTGTCACATTGGTTGTGCACAGATTTGTTTCACATTTGAAATAGCAGATATAAAATTACTCTAAGAACTATAAAATGCAGGCTTTGTTTTTCTAATTATAAATTGACAGCAAAAATAATTGTTTAAAAAATGAATGAAGATATTATCATTTCTTTTTGTCTCTGAATTGTGTGATAGGCAAAGATTTTCAAGATAACACTATAAACTGTTGTAAACTGTACAACACTTACTGTATTATACCAAGTTACTGAGTTAAGTGGAGCTACGCCTGACTCTGCTTGTTTGTGCAATCAGGCTTAGGCTGATGTCTGTAGAAATTTCCATCCATATGTTAGGCAATGGCCTGGAGTAAAACATGCTTAGGATCAGAGTTCTTTGCCAGATTGTGCTGTTGTAATGCTTTCTAGAACAGCTGGAATATGTTTTCCAATAGTACACAATGGCACCCAAATAGCTGTCTCGCCATGATTTAGAGATTTTAAACTCATGCCCATGTTTAATTCATCGTAAGACTCCGCTCTGACATTTTAATAAGCAATTATTTAAATGATGCTTATTTCTTAAAAGTTGTCTTTTTTCAAATACATTTTTTGATGGATCTCTAACAAAACCAATGTTTGGAATATTTTTAGAGGAGGAAAAGTTAGCAATGTGGAGAAAATAGATAGCAGGGATAGCTGACCCAATAATAAGACATCAGTAGCCTATGAGAGAAAAAGAATGTAGTAAGATTTGAAAATCAGATTTGAAATCCAAGTTACTCTAAACTATTGAGCACCTATGCATATTGAGATAGAAAGTAACTGAATTTGTGACTAACTTCAGCTTAAATTAACAGAGGCTTTTTGGTCATAACAAAACTATAACTTCCAAGGATGCGACCCCAAGCTAGGTCAGAGATTGAATAAGATCATCCAGGACCCAAGTTATTTCCACCTCTGTGTTCCATCATCCTAGAAGTAGCAGCTTTATACCGTATGATTATCCCTTCACAGTTTCATGACATTGCTGAAGTTGATGGTTGCATATCTTAATATATCTTTACTCCATAGCAGAAAGAAGCAAGTATGGTAAAAGTGCAACAGTTTATTCTAGAAAGAGGTTATAGTTTTATATCAGATGAGAATCACTTTCCAGCTAACTAATTTCTTATTACCCAGAATTGAGTGAAGTGCACTTCCTTAGAGCAAACCTGGTCAAAAGAATTACATTTATAAAAATAGTACAAATTAATAATTATTTGAGAGCAGACCAGAAATCTGTGTTTGAATAAGTTCTCCAAGTGATTCTGATGCCTGCAAAAGTTGTAAAACCAACCATACAACCAGTTTAGGCAGTGTGTATCTTTCCTGGGTTGACTCATCACTTATGATCTAAATAAACCAGAAATGCTACAACAAGAAATAAATTGAATGTGTTAGTGTAGGGGGTGGCTACTGCAAAACCAATTCCAAAATACTCTTAGGAATGCACCTGAACTCTAAGGTTTTGTTGTCTCTTATATACTACAGGATTAATTTTGCCTATATGTCTCTCACATTAAAAGAACACATTGAAATAATACAATGGAAGAATACTTAATATTAATATTCAATGATGAAACAGGAAACAACAAACCAACAAGCAAAAGAACAAACATGATTTTCTCCTAGAGTGGGGTAGTGAAAATGAAATGGAGGAATTGAGATGAGAAAGTAAGAGTGGTAGGCAGGTGTTTAAAAGTGTACTGGAAATGTAATTTTTGTTGTTGTTGAATAACAGGTGCATCCTTCAGCTTGGACAATATTCAGAGTATGACTCTGCCCTATAATAAAATATCACAGTAAATATTGTGAATCAATGTCAAGAGGAAGCAATTAAATTATAGAGAGAAACTTTTTTTCTGAATAAATAGCTAGAGTGAGGCATTTTGCTAAATTAATTGAAGGAGCAAACATCCACAGAAATAAGTTGATTGAATATTACAACAAAAGGGGACATTTATAAATTGCAGTGGAGACCAAATATATGTTTCATACTAAAGGATGATACTAAAGGATTATGAAATCATACTAAAGGATTTTGAAAATTACCAGTAAAGATATAGAGGTGTAGAATAAGGGAGACATGGGACACAGAAAGATGACAGAAGAAAACAGACAAAAATATTGAGACCACATTAAACAATTTTCAGCTATATTGTCCAAAAATTCCCATTAGTTCTTTAGACAGGAGGAATTAACACTTAATATCAAAATAAGTTAGATGATAGTCAATTTTTAGTTTTTACAATTATGCAATATAAAAGACATAGTGAATTCTATCCAATTCTCATTCTGAAGTTTAACAAGACATTCTCAGTTTATGAATTTGTTATCCTTATACCTTAAAATCCTTACAGACAGCACAGGTCCTAATAGTGACAGCAGCATATGTGGATACTAAGTAAAACCCAATTGTCCAGAAGGGTTAATCGAAGATGAGCTCAGTCCCTTTACCCCCAAAAGAATGTTGCTTCAACAATAATTATATCTGACTGGATTTGCCTTATGTACAGAAGTACTTAGTGAATTTTTCAAAGGTACATAAGAAATAAATTATTAATATTATTTTAAAACGCCATGAAATGCTAGCATAGAGAGAAAAGGAAATGTATTTGTGATCTTTCATGGCTTGTGTGATGTAAAAATTCCTCATGGATAAGGATATTTCTAATTATTTTAGTCAGTAAAGATGGCTTACAGACCTGATCAGTTTGATACCTAGCAGGAAAAGAAATCTGCAAATGCTGTGATACTGGGTATGTTCTGTGCCTGACTAGACTAATTTGTCACAGACAATCAATTTGGTCACTGAAGAGAAAGAGGGCATGTCTAAGAATAACTCAAAATATATTTGTACTTCAGAGCTTATACCTGTCAAATGGGATATTCTTTGTAGTCAACCCATTGTTGCTCTGACTTAAATTCTTCCCACTGTGGAACAAAAGTGCAGTAATTTTGAAAATGGCATTTTAAGTGAAGCTATTTATTTATACTTTATACTACATCATTATGGTTCAAAACCAAAAGGAATCGTGTGGTATAAAATGAAGTATGTTTCTGTGAAAAATGCACTGAATACAATACAATTTTATGGATAGAGAGGTATGGAATTCTCAACTGTATAAATATTGCAATTCACAGAAGAAAGTTACAGTAGAAAAGCATCAACCTTCATAGAATTTTCAAGGTCAAAATTACAGTCTTGTCTTGGTCATTGTCTTACACTATGACCTAGGGGTGATTAATTCTCCATTGTTAAATGAGAGGATTGGACCCTCAGAAATCTTTCTCTCTCAATTTCTCTAGATTTGAGTTTGTAAATTTCAATTTTGAAAATACATGTGAATGTATACGTGTGTGTTTAAAAAATAAATGTATTTTCTTATGAAAAGTTTTTATAAAGAATGAAACAAGAAGTTCTTTTAAAATATATCTATATTAATATCCTAGCAAGAAGCAAATGAAACACAGAAATTACAATATTTTGAGGAGGCCTTAAGACACCATTTCAAAATACATAGCAATGTCTCAGTTAAACCACAAAGGATGGTGGATTATCTTAAGTTTTTAGCCACCCCTAGGTCCAAAGTGGTAACTAAATGGAAGGGATTACAGAGACTTGAAAAGCAAGTGCCCTATATTAAGTGCAACCTTGAAAACAGCCTTTATTTAATTGAGTCACAAACATTCAGTGGTGATTCTTCAGCGAGGAAATAAATACTCTGACCTCACTTTCTTCCTCTCTCCCCCAATTCTGTCATGAAACCAGAGCCAATGTGAAGCCAGAGGAATAAGGGGTTGCACTGATAAACTTCATAGCTGTCAATCTCAGTTAGGGGTACACTGAGTGGAGAGGAAGCATAAATCAGATTGGAAAAGAGTGAGAATTGGATCTGGGGAAGCAAAAGGAAGATACGTTGTTTCATTGGTCTTGTTTGCTTTTAAATGAAATCATTGGACTATATCCCAACAAATCACTAATATACCAAATTACTATCTGCTTTTCCACAAATCATCTTTTTGTGCAGAACAACTATAGATATTGTTTTATTTTTAGAAAGAAGGATATATTTATTCTATGCAGTATTATTCCAAATCCAAACTTATGAGTTCCAAATAATTAAAAATAGCAATGATTACATGAATAAAAACTACTCTGGAACCTTCCATAGACCTAATACCTACACCATGCTTCAACACGCACACACGCATCATATGTACATATCACACACTTGAAATACACATGCACTTGAAACAATCACTTTAAATTATGTAACTTTAATAATAATGAGTACTCATTTTTATAGATTCTCTGTAGAGAAATCTACATAGCAAATTGCCTAAGAATATAGGCTCTGGATTCAGATTACCTGAATCCAATCTCAGCCCTGCTATTTATAACCTGTGTATTCTTGATCAAGTTACTCAACATTTCCAAGCCTCAGTTACCTTGTATATAAACTGAGCATTTTTAGAAATCCTAATTGCTTTTTGGTGGAAAGTGTATGATATAAAATAATATAGGCAAAGAGCTTAGCATAGTTTAGTTCAAGGGCTGTTAGATTAGTTAGCAGTACTAGCAACTGTGCTTTTTTTCCTCACTCTTTCTTCTACTTCTACTGCTAATAATGCTTCTCCTTTATGTGGAAAAAAGAGTCAAAAGTTTGGGGCATTGGTGTTTACTTCTCTCATTCTAAGCACTTATTTAAAAAGTCAGGTGAGACAATAAATGTCATCCTCTCTATTTAATTTTAGTGAAATCTGTCATGCAGTTAAAATAGAGTAATATAGAAATTTCATATGCTTGTCTCCATCTGAAAATGTAGCAGCTAAAAATGGAAAACCCCTACTAAAACAATTTCATTTATATGTTGCATAACTTAAAATTGAAGAAACAGTGTCTTTATGGGTCACACTGTACTTCCATTTGTCTGCTTTCCTGTAATTCCCAACTGTGATCTAAACATAATTAATTAGGTAAAGCTGGTGTGAACACCTCTTTCACTAGGGAGGGTTTTATCTTAGTTGCTTATCCTAGAATGATAGAGAAGACCAGGAATGTTTGTGAGGTACAAAAGTTGAAAATTCCTATTTAGAAATGAAGCCAAACACAAACACCTACGACAAATTCTGTATCATATAATATGGTGAGGATATTGACTATCTAGGGAGCAGAGAGGGATTTGAAGCCTGGATTTCTGTCTCAGCTCAATGAACTGACAGTTTATGTTTAAGTGGAAACTGAGGCCATATGGACTTAGGTATACATTTGAAATATCAAAATATCTTATTGAAACAGATTTTGGCATGATAAACCTAATTCAACTAGGGATAGAACCATTTTTTCTTTCTCCACTTGCTCTGCAATATCTATCAGGGAACGGAACTAACAATTGAGTGCCTCATATATATCAAGCACAATAGTAACGACTTTACATATAAAATTTTACTTGCAAGAATTTAAATGAATAGGTGAGGGAGGTACCGCTATAGATGATATTCTTAATGTGTAAGTGGGAGAATATTATGAACAGTAATCAATTCAACTGGAGACACTTTCTGGAATCTAATAGATTTACTAGTTTAAGATGGTAAACGAAACAGTAATCAGTAATGCCCTTGGGAGATAGGATAGAAGCTTAACCAAATCACATACATATATCTCATCTTGCCTGAAGTTGAGACCAAAATGAAAAAATCTGAAAATAAGAAAGATCTAAACTCTTTTGCTTTCCCAAAAGGAAGACTCTTAGTAAGTTATTTAGATAAATCACACCTTCTTTTATAATTTGAACACTGATGCTTTTATTAGAATGTCATGGAATATGAGTCAGACACACACGGACTCAAATCCAAGTTCTACTACTTATTAGTTTTACAAACAAGTTTGAATAAATTAAACTCCGTGTCTCAGTTTTCTCATCTATGAGTAGTGCTAAAACTACCTCAGACGATCTTTGAGAAATTAGACTAATAACAAGAAAAAAAAGTAACCATATTTATCATTATATATTACTTAAATTTCAGAATATTTCCAAATGAAATTATCTCAAGAGGTAAAGTCAACTTCTAGATTCACTAACATAGAATAGGCCCATCTCTCTTATGTTTTCCTTTTTACAACTCAAGAAATGTGGGAATAACATAATAAAGAAGCATAGACAGTCTCTGAAAGGTGGAAAAAAGCCTGGCTGCCTAAGAAGCTTAAGACTTGAATTACACTTCTGTGAATCCCCAGAGGTTTTTTTTATTGCTTTGCATACACCGCATATACAAAGTTGCAGAAGACTCCAACCCTTTACCACTAATGGGCAAAAACAAAAGAAGCTCCAAATAAAATATTTTTGCTCCTAGCCATAGAAAAGAGGGTGACCTAACCAAACTAAGACATTCTTTTTTGACAATAAATGCTCAACTACAAGCCACAAACCAACAGGAAATGTATACTTTACTATGCTTTCAGTAGGGCCAAGCACAGAGTTATCTTTGGCCCTTCCTCACGCCACCTTGCAGAAAAAGGCAGCAGTGCTTTTATTTCCCAACCCTGTGAGAATAGCAAGACAAAGCAAAGATTTTATCTTTCATCCCTTGCCCACCAGAAGCAGGTGCTGGTATTTCAAGTCTTCTGCTGAGGCAGGGACATTGAGGCTGAGCAGGGGGCTGTTCTTCTATTTCCCAGGTGGTGGAAGCAGATATTGTTCTAATTCCACTGCCAGGGAAGTGACAGTGGGGTCTTGTGGAAAGCCATATCATCAATAAGTCAGAAAAGCTGGTATGGGTATAGGCTAGGGAGCAGTCTGCTTTCCCCTGTCTTTTAATGTAAGCAGGCCCAGTGGCAAGGTGAACCTCCATTCTCATCCAACATCAACAAGATGGAACAAAGTGATGTAAGGTACGGCTGTTTGCAGTCCTTTTCTAGCCTCCCACTTCTGGTATCATTGGGGCCTGGCAAAGAGCTGACTTTCTATTGCCAACCTGCAATAGAAAGTGACATTAACCAGCTCTCTGTGTCTACCCTACCTGGTTGCAAGGGACCCAGTGGGGAGCTGAGCTCACACCCTCACTCTGAAGTAGTGAGATGGTTGAAGTCATTGGGTCCAGTTTCATTGGGAAGGTGTCTGTGGGGCTGAAGGTCAGCTGAAATTCCACACCACCCATCTGTATTAAGGCACTGTGAATCAGTGCCTCACTTTTGCTAGGGTGACACAGAATGGGCACAATGCAAAGCTGAACATAAACAACTATTCAACGTTTCCACTAAATCCGAACAGGAGACTTTAAAGGTCATTATAAAACATCTCTATATAGTTTTAAAATATTATTATATAGAATCCCAAGCTTCATATTATAAAATTTAAAATGTCGAAGATACGATTGAAAATCACCCAGTATTCTAAAAACCACGATAATCACAACATGAATCAGAAAATACCACTAATAGACACCAACACTGAGATAAATTAGGAAGTTGGAGTTATCTGACAAAAATTTCAATGCAGCTATCATAAAAAATGGTTCAACAAACGATTATGAATTCTCAAACAAATAAAAGCAGAAATATCAACAAAGATTCAGAAGTTATAAAAAATTAACTGGAATTATAAAATAATAATGCAATAACTGAAATAAAAATTTTTCTGGATGAGCTAAATAGTATACTAGAGGTAAAAAGAATAGAAGTAAAATTGAAATAGCCATAGGATTTACCCATTCTGAACGACATAGAGAAATAAACCAATTTAAAAAATGCAAACCAAATATCAGGGACTTGTAGGATAATAAAAAGAAATCCAACTTTTACATTATTTGAGTCAAAGAAGGAGAAGGGAAACAGAGTGAGGCTAAAAGAACAACAAAAGAATGATCAAAATCTTCCCAAAGTTTTAAAAGGACATACACCACAGATTCAAGGAACATAGTATACACCAAGTTAAAATCAAACATAATAATATACACCAAGTTAAAACCAAATAATGTATGCTTCTGACTATAATAAAACTTCTGAAAACTAAGTACAAATAAAAACCCCTGAAAGAAGCAAGAGAGAGACATATTACTTATAGATAAACACCAATTTGAATAACAGCAGATTGCTCATTTGAAACCACAAAGATCAGGCCGGGTGCAGTGGCTCACGCCTGTAATATCAGCACTTTGGGAAGCTGAGGTGGGCGGATCATGAGGTCAAGAGAATGAAACCATCCTGGCCAAAATGGTGAAATCCTGTCTCTACTAAAAATACAAAAACTAGCTGGGAGTGGTGGCGCACGCCTGTAGTCCCAGCTACTCAGGAGACAGAGGCAGGAGAATCTCTTGAACCTGGAGCCAAGATCACGCTATTGCACTCCAGCCTGGATGACAGAGCCAGACTCCATCTCAGAAAAATAAATAAATAAATAAATGAAACCATGAAGATCAGAAAGAGATGCCAAATATGTTTATGTACTGGAAGAAATAAGCTGTTCACTGCAAATTCTCTATTCAGTTGAAATATTCTTCAAAATGAAGGAGAAATAAAGGTAGTGTCAACTGAAGGAAAACTAAAAATTTCCTATCAAACTTAACTTTAAAGAATGACTAAAGGTAGTTTTTCCAAACAAACAAACAAAAAAAAGAAGCAATAAAGAATAAGTCTTAGCAGCTTCAGATAGAAAGGAACATCACGATGGGTTAAAGAAAAAGCGGATAAATAGAATATGCTATTTCTAATGAGATTTTTAAACCATCTTTGGTGATTTAAGCAAAAATAACCAAACCATCTGAAGTGATGCTCAATGTATACAAAATAAATATTTAAGACAATTATCTCTAAAGTCTGGGGCCATATATAACCTAAATAAAAGTAATGTTTCTACACTTCATCTAAAGTGGTAAGGCATCAATATTAGTAGGCTATATTTAGTTGTATATGCACCATGTAATTCCTGGAGCAACCATTAAGAAAAGTACGTAAAGTGATATACTCAAAACCAGTGTAAATAAATCGAGTTAAAATAACTTAAAAAGTTTAAATAACCCAAAGAAAGGCAATAAAAGACAAACAGACGAAAGAGAAACACAGGAAACAAACTGAAAACAAAGTGGCACAGTTAAGCCTCACTATATCAATGATTACCTTAAGTATCAATGGTCTGTATACACTACAAACAAACAAACAGAACAAAGACAAGAAAGGAGGATAAAGAAACAAAAGAATAATCCAACAATGTGTTGTTTACAAAAAGTTCACTTCAAATACAACTACATAGGTAGATTGAATTTAAAAATAATACGGAAAGACCATGAAAACAAAACTTTTTTCAAAAAAAAAGGAAGATGATAGTAATATCAGCTACAGTAGACATAAGAGCAAAGAAAATTATTAGAGATAAAGGGGGACATTATATAATGATAAAAGTGTCTATCAGGAGATGCAACAATCATAAATATTTACATACTGAATAAAAGAACTTCAAAGTATATATAGCAAAATTTGACAGATCTGAAAAAGAAAATAGATACAGCCATGTACAATTATGGTAAGGAATTTTATTTTTTATTTTATTTTTATTTTTATTTTGATACAGAGTCTCACTCTTTCGCCCAGGCTGGAGTGCAGTGGCGCTATCTTGGCTCACTGCAAGCTCCTCCTTCCAGGTTCACACCATTCTCCTGCCTCAGCCTCCCAAGTAGCTGGGACTACAGGTGCCCGCCACCACACCCAGCTAATTTTTTGTATTTTTAGTAGAGACAGGGTTTCACCGTGTTAGTCAGGATGGTCTCGATCTCCTGACCTCGTGATCCACCCGCCTCAGCCTCCCAAAGTGCTGGGATTACAGGCGTGAGCCACCGTGCCCAGCCATGGTAAGGAATTTTAGCACCCCCTATTAGTAACTATAGAAGTACTAAACAAAAAAAGCAAGCAAGTTCAAACAAGATCTAGAAAGCAAAATAAATCAGTAGTGTCCATTTGACATATATAGGACATGCCACAACAACAACAGCAGAATATATTTATTTATTTATTTTATTTATTTATTTTTAAGACACAGTCTTACTCTGTCACCCAGGCTGGAGTGCAGTGGTGCCACCTTGGCTCACTACAACCTCTGCCTCTCAGATTCAAGTGATTCTTGTGCCTCAACCACCCAAGTAGCTGGGACTACAGGCGTGCACCACGACACCTGGATAAATTTTGTATTTTTAGTGGAGACGGGGATTCACCATGTTGGTCAGGCTTGTCTTAAACTCCTGACCTCAAATGATCTGCTCATCTTGGCCTCCCAAAGTGCTGGAATTACAGGGGTGAGCAACTGTGCCTGGCCTATGTACTTATTTTTAAGAACTCAGAATATTCTCAAAGATAACCATTTTCTGGGCCATTAAAAAATGAGTTTAGATGAGTTGAAATCATAATGAATTTGTTCTCTGACTTCAATGAAATCAAGCTAGAAGTTAATTATAACAAAAAATCATTAAAATATTTAAAACTAAACGATACTTTTCTAAATAATCAATAAGTCAAATGGGAAGTATCAGAGAAAAAATATAAATAAAAAAAATAAAATTCTAGAACTAAACGACAATAAAATACAATACATCAACATTTTTGGAAAAATGATAAAGCAGTACTAAAAGAAATGTACAGCACTGTGTGTATGCATTAAAAGAGGAGTTTTTAATCAGTAATCTAAATTTCTACTTCAAGAAGCTAGAAAAAGAGGAGGATAATAGTTTGAAACCAAGAAGAAGGAAATAATAGAGATAAAAGAAATGAATGTAAAAATTAAAGAAAGAGGAAAGAAACATGAAAAGTGGCTCAACAGTCAGAGACAGGTTTATTTTAGAGAAAATATACCTGAGAGGGGCTTCTGGCCAAGTTAAGTCAGAGGCACACTCTTTTACAGACTAAGAGTTTTTAAAGATTTAGGCTGGGAGAGTTTATCAGAGACTTGGACTGCTTCTGTGTCTCTTTGTTGTGTTTACCTGGGAGGAGAGTAGTGTGTCTATTACCATACATCTTCCTGCAGCTGCAGGCACACCCACCCCACACCCCGCAAATCTGCTTTTATCTTTTTTTTTTTAGATGTAGTTTCACTCTTTTGCCCAGGCTGGATTGCAATGGCATGATCTCAGCTCGCTGCAACCTCTGCCTCCTGGGTTCAAGCAATTCTCCTGCCTCAGCCTCCTGAGTAGCCAGGATTACAGGTGCCCACCACCAGGCCCAGCTAATTTTTGTATTTTTAGTAGATACAGGTTTCACCAAGTTGGCCAGGCTGGTCTTGAACTCCTGACCTCAGGTGATGCACCTGCCTCGGCCTCCAAAAGAGCTGGGATTATGGGCGTGAGCCAGCGCACCCAGCTTCAAGTCTGCTTTTAGCTTCCCTATCTTAAGTGCACCTGAAGGGAAAGGAATGTGCTAATTAAGTCTCACTGTTTTACTGAGGCCTGTCATATGAGGGTGAAGTCTGGCAGGTACCTAAGAAGCTTTCCTCCCATCTCCCTCTGTGCCAGAGCTGTCCTATCTATGTTTTAGTGTCTGCTCTTTCTGTCTGCTTGTTGTTAGAAGAGAAGGGATTTCCTTGAAATGCATGAGGCTAGAAACTTAAGCTGGAACTTAAAGTGGCAGTGTTTGTCTGAGATGACAGTGCTCCTACTCTGTCAATTAACGGAACTGAAATAGTAAACAAAAATCTAGTCCTTTGGGAAAAATCCCATTAAAACTGATGAATATTATATAAGCATACATAAATAAAAAGAGAAAAAACATAGATGACCAATATCTGAATAAACCAACGGATTGTACTACAGTCTCTGCAACATTAAAAGAATAATAACGGGATATTGTAAGAGCTTTACTCATAAATTTGACCACTAAAAATTAATGGACCAACTGTTTAGAAACCGCAAATTACCAAAACTCAACCAAGATAAAACAGACAACATACATAGTTTAATAACTATTACTTACATTTAATTTATAATTTTTTTTATGTTTTTGATTGTACTTTTTTTTGAGGTGAAATTCATATAACTTAAAATTAATCATTTTTAATTTTAAAAAATTTTATTTCAACAGTTTCAGGTGGTTTCTGGTTACATGGATAAGTGATTTAGTGGTGATTTCTGAGACTTTGGTGCTCCCATCACCAAGTAGTGTACAATGTACCCAATATATAGCCTTTTACCCCTCATCCCCTCCCACCTTTCCTCCCAAGTCCCCAAAGTCCATTGTATCATTCTTATGCCTTTGCATCCTCATGGCTTAGCTCCCACTTATAAGTGAGAACATAGGATGTTTGCTTCTCCATTCCTGAGTTACCTCACTTAGAATAATGGCCTCCAGCTCCATCCAAGTTACTGCAAAGGCCATTTTTGTCTTCTGTTTTATGCATAAGTAGTTTTCCATGGTGCATATATACTACATTTTCTTTATCCACTCATTGGTTGATAGGCATACAGTTTGGTTCCATATTTCTGCAATTGTGAGTTGTGCTGCTATAAACATGCATGATCCTGTGTCTTTGTCATATAATGACTTATTTTCCTTTGGGTAGATACCCAATAGTGGGATTGCTGGATGGAATGGTAGTTCTACTTTTAGTTCTTTAAGGAATCTCTATACTGTTTTCCATAGTAGTTGTACTAGTTTACATTTCCACCAACAGTGTAAGAGTCCCCTTTTCACATTTATTATTTTTTAATTTTTAAATTATGGCCATTCTTTCAGGAGTAATGTGGTCTCTCTTTGTGGTTTTAATTGCATTATCACTAATTATCGGTTGCATTTCCCTGATAATTAGTGAGGTCAAGTATTTTTGGTATGTTTGTTGATTGTATATCTTCTTTTGAGAATTGTCGATTTTTGTCCTTTGCCCATTTTTTGATGGGATTTTTTTTTCTTGCTGATTTGTTTGAGTTCCTTGTAGATTCTGGATATTAGTCATTTGTCAAATGCATAGCTTGTGAATATTTTCAATACACCCAAGTGTTTTCACTGGAGAATTTTATAAAACTTATAAAATAAAATTAGCATCAAATTTATACAATCTCTTCCAGAATACAGAAGAGAAAGAATCAATCTCCAAGTCATTTTATGAGAGCAATAATACCACCGTTTAAAGGAAACTACAGATTATTATGTATTACATATTTTAAACTTCTCAAAATGAGGAAAACAAGTTGAAGTATACAGCTTGACTGCATGAGATTTATTCTAGGTATACAAGGCCGGTTCAACAATTGAAAACAAATCAAACTAATTCAATACATCAACAAGATAGAATAGAAAAACATATATGAGATATTATTAAGTGATGCAGAAAATGCATTTGGCAACTTCCAGTACCTATTCAGAACAAACACTCAGCAAATTATAACGGAGAATAACTTCTTCACACTAGCAAAGTGATTCTGCAAGAAAACTATAGCTATCACCACTCATATTCCACATATAAAAACTATAGCCACCAAATAAGTTAAAAATAAATAAACAAAAGATATACATATTAGAAAGGAAGAAATAAAATGAGCCTATATGCAGATGGCATGATTGTCTATGTACAAAATGCTGACAAATCTATAAGGCAATGAGCTCCTAAAATTAACAATGTAGTTCAGAAACCTCACTGGATAAAAATAATTGCACAAAAATTATTGAATTTCCATACACTAACAGTGAACATGTGGTAATCCAAATTAAACATGCAAAATAACTTCTGATAATTTCAAATGAAATAAAATATATATGCATAACATTAACAAATATGCATGCCCAACATTACAAAATTTTGATGAAAGAAATAACAGAACATCTAAATAAATAGACATGCCATGTTCTAGGATTGGAAGATTCAACAAGTTAAAGACAATGAATTAAAAAAATGGTTAATTAGTTGCCATCAAAATTTTTGCTGCAAAAGATCATGTTAAGGGTATCATTTTAAAACTAAAAAAAGGAAAAAAAAGATAATATTAACAGTATCAAAATATGAGCCACAGAAAAGAAAATACATTTGCAAACTACATATACTTCTAAGGACTAGTATCTAAATGTATAAATAAAACTTGAATGCAACAGTTGAAAATAGTAAGTGGGCAAAAGACATGAATAGTCATTTTATCAATGAAGGTAATACAGATGGTAAGTGTGTGAAAATATATTCAATATTATTAGGGAAATGCAAGCACAAAGGGTTGTCAATACATACCTATCTATCAAAATGGCTAAAAAAAAAAAAGTGAACATCAAATGCTGGCAAGGATGTGAAGAAATGACCACCCATACCTTTCCGGTGGCAATGTAAAATGGTACAGCCACTCTGAAAACAAGTAACTTATTATTTTAAAAACTAAACATTCAGTATCATTCAATCTATCAACTGCACTGCGCTCTTGGGTATTCATCCAAGCTTATGTTTACACAAAAATTTGTAAATAAATGTTCATGGCGTTTTAGTAGCCAAAAATAGGAAACAACCAAAATGCCCCTCAACAGGGGAATGGTTAAGCAAACTGTGGTACGTATGCGTCATGAAAAACTACTCAATAATAAACAGGAATGAACTAATGATGCACACAACACATTGATGTGGTCCAGAGAATCATAGAGACTTATGATGAGGTTACATTCTGTGTGATTTAGTTACAATTTTAATGACAAACTCATAGGAGTGAAGATGAGAACATAGCGGTTGTCAGTAATGGAGGTGGGGACATAGAGGGATGTGGGAATGTCTATAAAAGAGTAAAATAAGGAATCCTAGTAAAGAAATTGCTTGTGGCCAGGCGCGGTGGCTCATGCCTGTAATCCCAGCACTTTGGGAGGCCAAGGCCAGCAGATCACAAGGTAAGGAGATTGAGACCATCCTGGCTAACATGGTGAAACCCAGTCTCTACTAAAAATACAAAAAATTAGCTGGGTATGGTGGCGGGCACTTGTAGTCCCAGCTACTCAGGAGGCTGAGGCAGGAGAATAGCGTGAACCTGGGAGGCAGAGCTTGCAGTGAGCCCAGATCGCACCACTGCACTCCAGCCTGGGCGACAGAGCAAGACTCTGTCTCAAAAAAAAAAAAAAAAAAAAAAAAAAGAAAAAGAAATTGCTTGTATTTTGACTGCATCAATATCACAACTTTTCTTTGTGACTATTGTACTATAGTTTTGCAAGGCTGTTTCTCTGTTTCCAGGGGAAACTGGATAAAGTAAACAAAAGGTGTCTCTACGTTTCTGATTATTGCCTGTGAGTCTACAATTGTGCCAACAAAATTAATTAAAAAAAATGGTTTTGGCCATGAGATGCACAAAACTTGGTCAATGCTCTGCCAGTTGGCTCTTGACGTCAGGGCTGGAGGAATGTGTAGAATAGCAGTAATTAATTAATGATGTTAAAAATAAAATAATCCAAATAAGCAAGTATGCATATAGATTTCTCTCTTGTAAGTACTGTTTTTGTTTTTGCTATGACAAGGTTACTATCTCAAAATGTCTATTATTTTTTCTTTGTTTTATTTTCAGGTTTTATGCTAAGAATAAGTTTTACATAACTCTAAAGTTTGATAGACAAATAAGATGTAGATCTGTTGGCAAGAGAAGAATTTTCAATAGAAGTGTTGCTTCCGATAAAACTATTCTAAAATACCACTTAGATTAACCTCTGAGTCATTGCTTATGGGAGTAACTCCTTCTAACTTGGCCAATTCCATGGACTCTTGCTTTTTCTCCATATTCCTTTATTTTCCCTTGTGAGTCTCCACATCTGCCATTATCCTTAAAGATCTAGCTCTTTCCTATCATGTTACTTTATCTCGTGACATATTTTTCTCTCCCTACATACCAGCAAGACTGGCCACTAATTTGTTACTTGAAGGCAAAACATTCCATTTGTTGCTAATAGGGATTATTTCTTTGCCCCTCAACCAATTTCTTCCCACTCTCTTACTTTGCACATTCGTGGCAGAAAGTTTGAGTTTACAGTTTGTGATCTATGTGTATGCTGTGTGTGATTATAACTGCTTAAAGCCTGTGTTCCCCGCTAGATCATAATCTCCCTGAAAGCAGAGGGCACGGGTTCATATTTTATCCCGTATACACCACAATTTACAAATGCTTACCAAATATTGGGAAACAGGGAAAGTGAAAGAGAGAGAGAGAGAGAGAGAGAGAGAGAAATAAAGAACATGAAGAACAAGAGGGAAAAAGAGAGAGGGCAAAAAAGAGGAGAAAGAAAAGAGAAAAGAAGGGAGAGAAGATGAGAATACAGAAAGAAAATGGAGTAATTGTTTATTTGGCAATTTGACAGATAATTTTAGCACTATTTTCAACTGGCTTATTATGACTTTCGGTGGGCTCTGAAAAAGCAAAAACTCATCTTGGTCCAGGCTGTAGTATTGGTAGACTTATTGAACACCTATGGTATACCATTTGGAGGATTCATTAATACAAATGGAAGTGTTGCTGCTTACTTGAAATTTAACATCTAGTTGGAAAGAATCACATGGGAAGTTGCAAAATAATGCTATTTGCCTTTTGATATGTAACACAGAATCTTAATCCTCATGACATCCTGAAAAAGATACAATATATGTTAACTGGATCATTGGTGCATACGCAGAATTATTCAAAGGCAAACAGTCACATATGATATTGCCACCCTCTAATTATTACTGTTAATATTTTGTTGTTTTCTCTAAAAATGTAAATATGTAGCAGTGTAGTTTTGCAATTGACCATGGCGTATTTCCAATCCTTTCTGGAGATACTATAAAAATATTGCAAGTGAAATTGTTTTTTAATCCCAAATATTTAATCCAGTTTTTCAAAAGAGAGGACAAATATCCAAATCAAATAATGGTAGTATAGTGCTCTTCATTAACAAATATGGATGCGTAAGTCAGAAGTTCTTTTACCAGGTCCCATGGATACTTGGAGCTGTATAAAAATTGAGATTTTCATATCTGTAATTTTTAAATAACATTTTAAATTTCTGTTAGATATTAAAAGGCCTTTGGAACTTTGTCAAATTTATTACTCACTGTATCTAGATATAGACCAATATTTACTGGCTGTGATAAACACTAGTTGGCAATACTTCAAAAAATATAGCATCCATTTGTTGAGTGCTATCTTAGTATGATTTGTGTTGCCATAACAGAATAACCGAGGCTGGGTAATTTAAAAAGAACAGAAATTTATTTCCTCACAGTTCTGGAGGTCATGACGTCAAAGATGAGGACTTCATGATCTCCACAGGCATCTGGTGAGGGCGTTTTTGGTGCGTTATCACATGATGAAACAGCAAAGAGAGAGGAGGGCTTACTTTTCCCTTTTATAACAGCATCGATTTCACCCATGGGGGCAGAGCCCTCTTGCCTAATCACTTATTAAAGGTCTCGCTTCTTAAAACCATTGCAATGTCAATTAAATTGAAAAAAAGAAGGAGTACGTCACCATTTCCAGGACTGTTTTGAAACATGAGCATTTGTCTAAGACTAAGATAATCCTTCACTTTTCATATAATCCAAAATGGTTCAGTCCCATTTTGATAGAATTTAATCTGAACTTTTAAGCAACCGTAGTGCTTTCATTCTCAAATCTCAATGCTGCCTGAATCTTTGAACACCGAACCAAGGCAGATCTCCTGAAGATGTGTGAAATGCCATATACCACCATTTTTACATAATCAACCCTGAACAGATTGTAACAGTGTCCAACAGTTTAATTTGACACTCTTGAGTTATTTAGCAAAAAGTTAAAGCAGGTCTGGGGATATAATTTTTTTTTCAATTAGGTTCTTTCAGGAGATTCAGGAAATGAAATTATAGCATAGAAGTTAGGTCCACATAGAGAAATGCACTGTGTCTGGGAAGTGACATTAAAGTCTATGGGTAGAGGTGGTGGTGGAAGTGGAGAATGTGGGTAAGGATTATATTTACCGAGTTTTCACCTACACTTCCTCATTTTTAATTTGCTCATATATTTATCCATTCATTCATTCATCAGTATCTCTTTTTTAGAGCTATCAAGATTTTCCAACACCATATCTACAACATTTTAAAGAAAAAAAAAAGAAATCAGAAAATTTCTGACATTTCTATAGTTATCACATTCTTCTTTCCCTACTTTTTTCCACTTTTCTTATTTTCCTTCATTTGATGTTTCTTCCATCCATTCAAATATTTTCCCCAAATTTTCCTAAAATCTTACTATGTTCTGAGTTCTCTGGAAGGTGGTGGCAATGTAAGAATAAGACATGATCCCTGAGCTCAAGATGTTACTTTCTAGAGGATTTTCGTACGTATAGTGCACTACATTCTGTGATGTGCACTATAGGAGATTTCAATGTAAGGTTTGCGAGTCCAGAGTTATAGAAAAATATTGACGGCCACACATACCCACGTTCATGTCATGTCTTTATAACAGGGGCAGGTTACTTCAAGTTTTAGCCTTTGCATCTCACGGGGCTGTTATGAACAAGCTATAATAGCATATGTTGAGCTTATTAAGAGATATGAATACCTCCCTTTTCATACAGGGACAACATAGTGATCAGAGATACTTCACTTAGCCTTCTGATCTTAATATTAATTGCAAATACTGTATTCAGAAGAGAATTTTTGTCTGTACTGAATATGTGCAGACTTTTTTCTAGTCATTATTTTCTAAACAATACAGTGTGATAATTATTTACATTGCATTTACACTGTACTAAGCATTATGAGTAATCTATAAATGTTTAAAGTATACATGAGGATGTGCACAGGTTATATGCAAATACTACCTCATTTTATATCAGAGACTTGTGCATCCATAGATTCTGATATTCTGGAACAGTCCTGGAACTAATTCCCACGGATATGGAGAGACAACTGTACTTTCTTGCTTGGTATTAAAAATACTACTAATTGGTATACTGGGAATAGTTTATATTCTAAGCTGGATCATGGCTACATATGATTACTTATATTAAATCATTCAGCTATACACTAAAGTTTCATGGTCTTTATTACTTGCTATTTATTTCTTTCTTTGGGTGGATGTTAATCTGAAGAAGAAAATGAGGGAGGAGGAGGAGAAAGAGAAAGAAAAAGCAAATTTGGTGAGAAATACGAGTAATGGCTTTGAAACGCAAATGATGATTTTAAAGAGAGACCAGATGTTGCCAGTTGGTTTAATGGGAAGTTAATATGGATTTTGATGTAGTTACAATCTTCACAATATTGAAGCTGTGTTTATATATCTTTAGATTTGCTTCCTAAGCCAAGCATAAAAATTAGACTTTTTAAACTGTCCTGTCTCATTTGATTCAATCTTCCTAAAAGTCAGGTACAAGAAAGATGAACATTTACCAGTTTAATGATTCTCAGGGAGATAATTATAGAAGAAATAAAAATAAGTAACAATGCCTGAACTGGGGAATTATAATGTTAACTGAGGAAAGCAGAAAATATATCTCAAATATCATAGAAGAGACACATCCAGTTTGATCTTTCTACTTCTTTGGGTCTCCTTAAACATTTATGCTCCTTCATGTTCTATATATTCTGAGCCTCTATTCAAGGAGAAATTGGAGGCCACCCTGAATTTTATTCCTTTGCATTTCTCTGATTCAGTTTTTCAAAGATGCATGAGTGTTTGTAATACTGTTTCCATTATCCTAAAATACACAATTTTCATTAAGACATGTCTAAGTGGTTGATTTCACCAACATTCCTTTGTTAGGAAGAATGCCAAGGTCAAGCAACCTTGAAGAAAAGAGAGAATTGCAGGATCCAGCATCTCAGAGTTAGGCACTAGGTCCTGAAGGAACAATGACTCTGTTTTTAAGTCTTTCTGCTTAGCTCTACCTGCTTTTACTATGAAATGAGCTTTTCACATATAGCTGCTAAAATAAATGTAATAGGTCTATACTCAAACATCCCAGTCTTAGAACTTGCACTGAAAAATGGAGCTTCTTTATTGAATTTCTCTAGATCAACGCCATAAGAAAATATTTCCTCTACTTGGTTTTCAGCCTGAGCAATATCATGGCCCTTGAATTAACAATCAAAACCATGGGAAAGTGATCTATGTTTTGCCAGATCCTGTGTCACAGGACCTTCTCTTCACAAAGCTAGATAGGTTGCTAAGATCCTCAGCTCAATTAAGACCACATTGCATGGGATGTAGTTTTCTGAAAGATGGTGTACTAAACAAACGGAGTAAAGATGTGCCTACTAATGTGTCTAGGATGCAGATTTGGGGGATTGTTTACTAATCTTTGATCTTTTGAATCTAATGCGCAATTATTTTTAATGTAAGAGATATATTTCTCTTTTTTTTTTTTAGGTTTTTTGAGTTCTCATTTTTTTGGATCTCTCCTTTTGAAATAAAAATTATCAGTGAATTGATTTTCCTGGATACATTCTCCATGTATTTTCTCCTTCTACTTAACTTTTCTTGTTAAATAGCCCCATCGCTTTCCACTTTTACTTAATAATCCATGAAGGATTAATTCTGAAATCCTCGTTTTTCTGATTCTCTCCCATACAATCACTCTCCCAAACCTTTTTTTTTTTGGGGGGGGGAGGTGGGGGACAGCATATGGCTCCATTGCCCAGGCTGGAGTGCAGTGGCGCGATCTTGGCTCACTGCAACCTCTGCCTCCAGGGTTCAAGTCATTCTCCTGCCTCAGCCTCCCAAGTAGCTGAGACTACAGATGCCTGCCACCATGCCCGGCTAATTTTTTGTAGTTTTTAGTACAGTCGGGGTTTCACCATGTTAGCCAGGATGGTCTCGATCTCCTGACTTCGTGATCCACCTGCCTTGGCTTCCCTCTCCCAAATCTTTTTACTTCATCTTTTAAAATACTAAATTTTTCTTTATAGCCACTCTACATATCTTGACATGGTGGAATTAATTCTCTTTCTCTCTTGTTTTATTTCTCGTCTCCTTTAATCTTAGAAACAAAGTAGGAGATGACTAGCACAAATTAATAGAAACTAACAAGTGTAGGTGGTCAAATAGGCCTGAGTTTAATATTTGTAATTTGCTAGCTGGATAACCTACAGAAATGCACTTAATTCCTCATTTACAAAGTGGGAGAAAACAATTCTTATACCTCACTTTTTTAGGAAATAAGATAAGCAAAACATTTAGTTGTTGCTTTAGTAATATCTCTGTCTAAAACAAATGAAAGTTGTTTCACTAAGGTGATCTACTCAAAGAAAAGTGTGTTACTCATCCTAACACTTTGGTAGGTCCCATTGCAAATAGCAAATTCATAACTTCTTTGCATGACTTATAATGGCCTGCTCAACAAAATATCAACACTCTTCAACGTATTTTATATTGAAGACACCACTAAATTTCTATCAATTTTCGTGTGCCTTCCTTTATATATTTTTTGTTGAAAGGACTCTGTGTTTGGCTGAAGTGTTCTTTGCTTTCCTTCCACCCAAATGTTTGCTCTTTCTTCAACCAGAACATATGATGCTTATTTCATGAAATATTTTCTAAATGCTTAAATCAACTGCAAGTGTTGGTGCTGGAACACTGAACACATACCTCTTAGCCTATCTAATAAGTTGAATCATAGTTATATATGTCCACGTGTATCTCTCCCTCAGGTAGTTAGTACATTCAAGGACACAAAATATTTTATTTATTGTTACCAGGTTTTCTTCATACTATTCTCTAATTTAGAATGTGGATTTTTACCAGGTATGGGTTCCATAGAGGTAGGAACTAAGTATGTTTGCATCATATTTTATTTGTATTGTCCCATCCAGTCCTTAAAATAGAGTCATTTCTCAAAAGTGTCTTGCATGGTGAAATAAGCAGTTGAAAAGACAAATTGGTAGGTGGAAGAATGAATGATTAGGTAAATGCTTTCTGGGTTAAAATAGTTTTTGGTATATGTATTCATTCACTAAATATTTGTTAAACTTACAATACAAAGTAAAACTGTTTTTCTATTCTGATATAAATACACCTTGAGTGATTTATCATTCTAATTGCCTTGGAAAATAAATTCTTTTAAAACAGTTATTTCAGAGATATTTTTCAAACTTAGTGTTCTTCCACCAAATTATCTATCATTAATTTTTATTACACATTATGGTACAGACATATACAGGTTGTCTCTTCTGTGTTGCTTTCTGGAATGGTAAAGCACTGCCAGTGCTTGGCCGATGGCCCCTTGATACTCTTTGTACCACGCTCAGAGTGCTGAGGAAGCAGAGTCTGGGCTTCTTTCTGGGTCCTCAGGGAATCTTTTGAGGCTACTTTGCCCTGAGCAGTTTTACCCAAGCATGACATGTATCTGATTTCCTGTGAGGATGTTATACACAGAGAATCAATAACTCTTAGCAAACAAGGGAAGATTACTTTTAGCATCTTTTAAAAAAATTGATAGCTTTCTTTTATCAATTGATTAATATAAGTATATATAACCACATTACATCTAGCACACATTCATAGGGAAGATTAATCAGATCTGAATAGAAATATAATAAAATCTTTTTTTAAATTTCAGAGAAGAATTATTCATAACCCTTTAAAAATAAGCCTATTGAAAAGAATATTAAAAGATAATTTATATTTGTGAACCATGGGCATTTTGGGGGCCAAAAAAGACGGAATAGTGGAGCAGAATACAGTTGATGATTCAAAATTGTATCCTCAATTTTATACCTCTGTCACTGTAATGACATGGGCACATATATATCCTGAGTTGGATCCATACCAGCCCTCAGGCATCTTTATAATAATGTGATTGCCAAGTATATGAGCCCATGATCCATTAGTTATTTTATTCACTAAATCAAAAAATGATTGTTAATGCCTAATATATGCTGAGTACTATCTTAGGTAATTGATGCATAGTAATCAGAAAAACAAAGATCACTCCTGACTTCATAGTACATAGTGTCTATGAGGAAAGAATGTCAATTCACAGGTCAACCAATAAGCATGCAATTAGATAGTAAGAAAGAAATGCTAGGGTGTTGATAAACAAAATACGACTCTGATAAAGATTAATTAAAGAAAGCCACTGGGATAGGTTTGCTTTGAAAGACCTGAGGAAAAAAAGCAATAAAAGAAAATCAATGGAAGACTTTCAGAACATGAAGGAATTAGTTATGGGGTTGAAATTCCAAGATGAACAGAGGGTATTCCCAACCTTTCTAAAACAAACAAACAAACAAGACTATTATTTTGGAAATTCACTGGAAAAATAGAGAATTAGAACATAATGAAGAAAGGGGAGAATGGCTTAAAGTTTAGTTGGAGAGTTTCAAACACTTTTTAATCTGATAAGGGATTTTAATATTATTTTATATTCAATAAACATTGAGATTTTTATTATTTGAATAATGTACTTAAAGTAATGACATGCTTTAATTTATATTTTAAATATAATTCTGACTTATTGTAAAAAATGATTTTAAAAGAACAACAACAAAAATAGAAATGACTTGTGGTATTAACTTTATGTGTCAACTTAACTGGGCTAAAAGATGCCCATATTCCTGGTAGAACGTTATTACTGAGTGTGTCTATCAGGGTGTTGCTGGAAGATATTAGCATTTGAATCTACAGACTGGATAAAGGAGATTACCCTTACCAGTTTGAGTGGGCATCCCCTAATCTATTGAAGGCCTTAACAGAACAAAGAGGCAAAGGAAGTACAAATTTGCTCTCTGTTTGACCAGGATATCCACCTTCTCCTACCCTCAAACACTGGCAGTCCTGGTTCTCAAGACTTCAGACTCAGACTAACTTTCCTGTTTCTCCAGCTGTCAGACAGATCATGGGAGTCTTTGGCCTCCATAATTATGTGAGCCTATTCCTATTTTATATGTGTGTCTCTCTCTCTCTGTCTGTGTGTGTGTGTGTGTGTGTGTGTTTTACTGATTCTGTACTGATTCTGTTTACTCTAAATAATACACAATAAACATATAAATGGAAATAATTGAGTCTGTCCATGGAGATTTCAAAGTGAGGGAAAAGAACCCAAAGACATCAATCAGAAACCAATATATCTGAATCATTTTGATTGAAATGTAGTTTAGATGGAGAAGGACACCGGGGTGAGAAATTAATAAGATATTGCTAGCCTGAGGCTTATATTTTTTTCTGTGATGTTCCCTGTCTGAATTAGGCTGAAATCAAGACACGCTTCATTTTTGTTTGGTCTAAGAGAATTTTCTAAATTTCTGTAATCCCAAAGGGATCTGGACTCTTTAAGTTATTTTTGAAAATTTAGAGAGCACAGTTCCTGGATAGAAGAAAACAAACCTAAAAATACATGATTATATGAGGAAATAATTCATTTATGTTCCCACATACATTATTTTACTTATATTGATGAATACAAGTAACTTATTGTATACATACCATCTCCACAACATCATACAAATCATTAGAAACTGCAGATTTATTAGTTAAAAGAACACAGTCTTTCATTCCTTCCATTTTTTTTGAAGGACAACCTGGGACTTGAATGACATTCAATCTTGTTAAATTCTGCTGTCTGGTATTAGTATAAACATCTATATTTGGAGCTTATTAGGATAATATATATGAGTGTGATTAACTAGCTTTATCTTCCTGAATTAAAAAAAAGTTAAATTGGTTCTTCTTTAGTTTCTTCTTCTCCCCAAAGAAAGATTGATATTGACAATATTCAAACTTTCATTTAGCTTTAGTTTTCTATGAGAAACATTTGAGAACAGCAAAGGGATGGTTCCTTTTCTCTGCTTTATGGCTTGGAAATAGTTTTACATGAAAGATTCTCCTGATCCATATGATCATTGAGAAAAATTCAATAGGTAGGATGAGAACATATTCTATACTTTTCAAAGTTCTAGAGAATGTCAGATTCCTTATTCAGTTTAACAAATGTTCCTTTACCTTCTACTGTGTGTCATGTATGAGGTATGTAGGGACTCAAAATACAGTATCTGTCTTCAAGGTGTTCATGGTCCAGTGTATTAGCTCATTTTCATGCTGCTAATAAAGACATGTCTGAAACTGGGAACAAAAAATGGTTTAATTGGACTTACAGTTCCATGTGGCTGGGGAGGCCTCAGAATCATGGTGGGAGGGGAAAGGCACTTCTTACATGGTGGCGGCAAGAGAAAATGAGCAAGAAGCAAAAGCAGAAACCCCTGATAAACCCATCAGATCTCGTGAGACTTATTCACTATCACAAGAATAGCACAGGAAAGACTGGCCCCCAGGATTCAATTACCTTCCCTTGGGTCCCTCCCATAACGGGTGGGAATTCTGGAAGATACAATTCAAATTGAGATTTGGTGGGGACACAGCCAAACCATATCATCCAGTAAAAAATAATTGGTGAGTAAATGACAATTAAAATCTAGGGAGAAAAGATAAATGATTGAGCTATTAATAACATTATGATCCTATAAAATTGGAACATGGATTTTATTTTCAGTTTCCAAATAAATACAGTTCTTCTGGAATCTATTCCAGACTAATTGCTTCCTTAGCAATTTCCCAATATGTCTGACAGCTCCTATATAATTAAACAAAACACTAGTTCAAGAAATATCTTTAGCCACTAAATTTGAAAGTAGTTTCGAGATCCTTTTCAGTAAGCTGATCAATACAGATTACATGCCACATCATCCACTTTGAATTTATTCCTATAGTTTATCTTAGCTTTGAGTGTAGCCATGGTTAATTGCTAATCCATATTCATCAAACATCACAAATGAGGGCATTGTCAGGGGATACTTCATGTACCATCTCATCTACTGTGGAAAGTTATAGGCTCAAATTTTCATCATCTTTTACAATTGTTCGATTTCTCTACACCTCTTAGAATAAAAAAATGAAAAAATATCGTTGCAGATCATCACAAATTTTGCATGGTAAAGCTTAGCAGGTAATGACTTATTAGAAACAGGGACATAATTGAAATTGCCATCATATACCAGTTGAACTGGTTTAGTTGGACCATATGAGTTAAAGATATCCTTTCAGTTGTGAAATTATTTATATTTTCGAAGGCACCAACTCTACTAACATTGAAAATGTAGTTATTGGAATGTTTTATGAATTCTAGTTGAAATTACCTCTAAATTAATGTGAGACATAGAGTTGTAAACTAATGCTTACTACTTAAACTCCTAGATATTTCCAAATCAGATTTATTCTTTCACCCTGAGTCCAAAGATTGTTGAAAACTCTATGGTAGATGGGCCGCTAAAATGATATGAACAAGGAAATAGGAAATTCAATTCTGATTCAGAATAGGCTAATTTTGTAGAGTTTTCCAACTCTGAAATACATTGTACTAAAATTTTTTTAATTGTTTTGGTTGTCCAGCATGACATGCAAACAAAAATTTAACTATGTAATCAACATTTTGATTTTTATAAGCAATTATATATACAAATATTAGTTAGGAGGTAGCAACTTTTCACATAAAAAAAGTTTGTGAAATGTAATCTTTATCTAGCCTTCAAATTTTTACAATTTTATCTCATGTTAATGATTCACCTACAATTTCCAGAACTTTTCAACACTAAAAAATTAATATTTTTATTAATTAAGGACGTAAGTTAATAAAAATACCATGCCCATTTCTGCTTTCAACCATGTTTCCAAGTTCTCTATTGGTTGACTTAGTGTAGTGAAAGAGAATTTAAAAACAGTGTTAGAAATTAGATGAAAGCTGCCTTTGTCTATTTTCTGCTGCTATAACAGAGTAACACAGACTGGGTAATTCATAAATTAAAAAAATGTATTTGACTCATGGTCCTGAAAGTTGAGAAGTCTAAGAGCATATTGCTGGCATTTGAGGAGGGCCATCCCATGGCAAAAGGCAGAAGGGCGGGAGCAACCATGGCAAGACAGAGAGCAAAACGGAGGCATAATTTATCTTTTTATCAGAAGCCCAGTTTTGTAATAAATAACCCACTCCCAGGATAACAGCATTAATTTCACCATGAGGGCGTAGCCTTTCTAACTCAATCATCTCTTAAAGGTTTCACTCTTAATACTGTCAAAATGGTAATTAAGTTTTCAACATATGAACTCAAAAGCCATTCCTATGACCTTGTATAAGCAACATCAACTTATTAATCTTCTCTTATTGCCCCTATGAAATTACACTGGCTAAAGTTTAAGAACATAAAAACAATAAGTATTGTTCTTTAGCTTTCAGGGCTATATATATTATTTCCTCTCAACGACAAATTCAAGCATAATATTTTTGAAGTCATACAACAGGAAATACACCCTTTGCTTAAAAATGTAGCTTCGTATTGCTTTCTGGACAAGATATAAACTTATTTTCATGGTTTTCCAAATCTTATGGTTTTATAGATGAGAAGACTGGGCTTTAGAAAGACTAATTTTAATAACTACCACTGTTAACATGTGACCATGTATCTGAAGTTGAGTCTAACTATGATGCTAACATTCTTCATTGTCACAATCTGCAGAGTATATAGGGTTTATCTTATCAGGAAAGTCTGTCAGTCTATGTTATAGCAGAAAATGATGGAAAACACAAAAAGGGTTTAACTAAAGAGAATGTAATTAGAAATTATGCAGAGAGTTGTAGGCAGAGTTGTGGAAATCAAAAGGAGCCACCTCAGCCTCTCAAAGTGCTGTAATCCCAGCACTTTGGGAGGCCAAAGGTGGGCTGAACACTTGAGGTCAGGAGTTCGAGACCAGGCTGGCCAACATGGTGAACCCCATCTCTACTAAAAATACAAAAATTAGCCTGGTGTGGTAGCGCACACCTGTAATCCCAGCTACTAGGGAGGCCGAGGCAGGAGGGTTGCTTGCACCCAGGGGGCGGAGGTTTCAGTGAGCCGAGATCACACCAGTGTACTCCAGCCTGGGTGACAGAGCGAGACACCATCTCAAAAATAAAATAAAATAAAATAAAATAAAATAAAATAAAAAAGGAGATGATGAATTGCACACAGACTAATAATAGCTAGAAGCAGTTTTCACAACTAAATTGGATGGGACAAGAGAAGTGACTGATTTACCTAGAGATTCTGTTGAAACAGAGCTTGGGAGAAAGGCTACCCAACTGTATCCATAGAAAAATAAGTCATTTCCAGAGCCACAGAAAAGCAGGAAATAATCCCAAACTTTGTATTGTTCAATGTCTCTTTTTTTTTTTTGATGGAATCTTGCTCTGTTGCCCAGGCTGGAGTGCAGTGGGCATGATCTCAGCCCATAACCTCTGCCTCCCGGGTTGCAGTGATTCTCCTGCCTCAGCCTCCTTAGTAGCTGGGATTACAGGTGCACACCACCATGCCCGGCTAATTTTTGTATTTTTAGTAGAGACGGGGTTTCACCATGTTGGCCAGGCTGGTCTCGAACTCCTGACCTCAGCTGATCCACCCACCTTGGCCTCCCAAAGTGCTGGGATTATATTCAATGTCTCTTATTGGACAAACTCGACAAAAGTTAGAAGGCATGGGAGCCAAGGAGATGTCATCCTTAGAGATCACAGAACAGGACAGGCCAGAAAACGGAGGAAAATAAATAAGAGGAGAAAATAAAAAGTAACTGAGCATAAAGACTTTCTTGATACACCCCAATGGTGTTAGGAGTCCCTCCTGGTTTCTTCCTTTGCATTCTGTTTGTTTTTCTTATAAATTTTTATCATACTGTATAAAAGTTAATTTTTAAATTGTCTTGATCTACTCTTATCTCCCAGTATGTGAGATCTCTAAGAAAATGGACTGTGTCTCTTCTTTTCCCCACAATTTCATTTATAATGTCTAAGATAATATCTGGAACATATTTTATACAATGTATATACTAAATGAACAAATGAGAATGAATAAATGTAAATAACAAAGAACCATTTTAAACTTCCAAATGTTCAAACTTCTAAACTTATATAAGTGAACCAAATTATTTATTCCTTTATGGCAAAAACTTGTTGTTGCTATTGTTGTGTTTGTATTTGTTTATGTGTTTGTGTGCATGTGTGGTGTCTATGTGTAGGTGTACAGCTTACATATAGCAAGAGGCATAAATGTTAAGCATAGAGCTTTTCTAACATTTACATGTGAATACACACACATGTTTAATACATGGATTGATTTCCAGGGAAACTACTCAAAATCTAGGCAAAAAGGTTTGTCCCGATCAGTATTAGTAGCTCGTTAAATTGAAAAATCCAAAATTTCTATATGGGGGGACCTTAGAGTTGCCAATATGTGTTCTGGAGATCTTTCCTGCAGGCTCCATTTTGCATAGCAAGCTTTCTGTTTTCACTTGTATTGTTTGTTCATCTTGGGTGATTTGGGGATCAGTACCTATGAAATTAAAGGCAGAGGCACTAAAATACATTGTGTAAATCTGGGGGGGACCATTCATATTGTAATTTACACTAGTTGTACCCTCTTGATAGTATGCTAGGGTTGCAGTGATTAGCTAAAGCTCTCCCAAACCACTCTTTGGCCGCTATCCCTAGCACCATTGTGTTCATCATGTTCAAAGGAACTGCTGACAATGATTCTCTTTGTTTGTTAAACATAAATGAGCTCATAGTTTGGTGCTGATTAACAAATACACTGAATTTAGAGAACTTGATACACAGCCCACTGACCTTGTTACTTGTATTCCATCTTGAAATCTACTCAGTAGTTACACCTATATTATAATACCAATGATTGGGCTTGATCCCAGTTTTCTCATGTCAAAAAGAGAAGAATTTTTAATGAAAGCCCACTAGGGTGGGTTTGGTGACAATAAAATTTTTTAAAATGTATAAATCAAATAGCCCAATGTCTAAAACTTAATGTAACTATAATAAAACCATTCTCTTCCAGGTCATTTCTAAATTTTGTAAAAAGAATAAAATTAAGGGCACATCTTTATTTTTCTATGAGGTATATCTTTAATTTAATACCCCCATTTCTTCTGGTTTGAGGCTACCTCTAAGATACCATACTACATCCCAGTACTTTTTCTTACCCAGGTCATTTGTTTACCTGCATCAGTTTTCTAGTAATTTTGGCATGGAACACTATCAAAGACATTTATAATTAGATGAATAATATTTATTCCAGATTATTCCTTTATCCCCTTTCTTTAATGGAACTGTGAATGTTTGTGATCTGTTTATATAGTTATATATATAACCTTTAAACTTTTCCCTTTGTCTACTTATATGTTGAAGAAATAACGAAGTTAGTTCTTTGTGAAAAAGGAATAAAGCAAGCAGATGTGGGAGAAGTCCACTTTACGACTTCAGTGAACTGGTTGTGTTCTGATTAAAGAATAATGCTTAGAATTTCATATTGTCAACACAAGGGAAATTAGCATGTCCATATTTGAATTTAGTGCATAATTTGGCATGCAGTATAAGACCATAAATATGCTAGTACATGCCTACATAACAATTTGTGGCATGAATCACATATAATATTTACTCTGAGTTGGTTTAAAAGCGCATTTGGATACCAGAATTAACCAGATGACACTTTATTATGTATTGGGACTGATGTAATGTAAAATTTAATTACATAATATTTCACACACAGCTGTGACAAAACATATATGAGCTTCCAAGATTCACCAGCTAAACTGACATGAAGATCTTTTGGGAAGATGATCAAAAGTGGGTTACCTTCTCTGGATAAATGAGTCTGTTTATATGTCCTGAGGCTCTTTTCTTAAATACTCAAATGCCATTTGTACCAAGTTCCTTTGAGAGAACAGATATGCTCTATAGAATCTGTTACAACAAAGCAAAACAAACAATACAAAACAGAACAGTTCATCTGCAGCACCTTGAAAAGCATCACATGTAGTTGGTGAGCTCGCCCTACTTTAATCCCCTTTGTGTTTACAAAGCTTCAGATTTTTGGTATCTAATTGCTAGCAAACAGTAGATAATAAAATGCACTCATCAAACCCAACAGGATTTGAGTTCATTTTGTGGCTACATTGTCTCTGTCTAAAAAATTTTATCTGAAATGTGCTCAATGAAAAGCCATTTTACACCTAGAGAGAGAAATTTAATTAGAATAAAGTGAATGAGCTGCCAATACCATCAATTCAGTAAACATTTATTATGTCTTACTATTCACCCAGCACTGCGCAAGGAGACGAAGAGATATGGGAGATTGATTTTTTAAAGGTTTGTGTTTCCAGAACTTTCTATTTGAGGTTATGTGATAGTGTGGGAAACAGTCTCAAAGGCTGCAGAAGAGATCCTTTGGTGCCCCCTCCCATGCTTCTATTGCAAGAGCATCCTAACATTAGTCCAAGCTGAGCAAGGGAGATGCAAGGAGTCACTCAAAACTAAATTTGCATTTAAAACAATACTTTTGGCCAGGTGCCTGTAATCCCAGCACTCTGGGAGGCTGAGGCAGGCGGATCACTTGAGGTCAAGAGATCGACACCAGCCTGGCCAACATGGCAAAACCCTGTCCCTACTAATAATACAAAAATTAGCTGGTTGCAGTGGTGGGTACCTGTAATCTCAGCTACTAGGGAGACTGAGGCAGGAGAATCACTTGAACCTGGGAGGCAGAGGTTGCAGTGAGCCGAGATCACGCCACTGCACTCCAGCCTGGGCTATGACAGAGTGAATCCCTGTCTTAAATAAATAAATACACAGATACATAAATAAATAAAACAATACTTTGATGAGGCCCCTTCCCACATAGGCTGTGATCTGCTCTTACTCTGTGCCCCTCTCTAGCACTAGGGCTTCCTACTAGTTCTCAGATCTTCCTTCAGATGTGTTTCAAGGAGGGGAGTTGGTGAAGAATGGAACTGTGAAAGTCTGGATCTTCATCACAGTCGCCTTAAAAGGAAGCTCTTTTGCTAGCTTCAGGTTATCTTAACCTGCAATTCAAAGTTGCAAAGCTGGCCAGGATATGTGGTAAATGTGTCGGTAAGGTTGACCCTTAGAACAATTCTGGGGTGAAATAACACACAAAGCGTTCCTGATTCATTAAAGGCAGCTAAATTCTGATAGCAAATCCGTAGCCATAAAATTGAGGGCAGCTATAACAGACCTCGATGTCAGTTTCTCCATAAAGGGGCAGTTTATATTCTCTTACCCTGAAATTATTCTTGTAATTACACAGCTGACTTTAATATGCTTTGACCAATTCTGATAATGTTGCCCACGCCTTTATTCTTCTATCTGTATTGCCCCTTCTCCCTACAATATTCATCATCTATAGCTCAACTCATGGTTCTGAATACCACCCAGCATCACTTTTTTAAGGAAATTCCTCTCTGTAATTCAGGTATCTCAGTAATTCCACTATGAAAACATTTACAATTATGCATTGGGATTGTCTATTTTGTCTGCCTCCACCACCATGTTGTAAACTTCTTAAGACAGAGCATAGCCTCTGCCTGTGCGTCTCCAGGTTCAAGCACCATGCCTGGTACAATCTAAGTGCTGAACTAAAGAAAAAAAATCAGCTAAAAAATCCCCTTTACTGAATTTGTCCCATAAATTTATGATTTATAGCACTCCAAGCTCCCAAAGAAAGATAGAGATCATTGCATTTAAAGATTCTCAACCATTCTGGTCACATGACAAATGACAGTTACATTTGCAAGTGCCACTTATGGGATATATTTATATTTTGGGGAAAAATGCAAGATTATAAATTAATACAATAATTTTTAATCACCATACTCAAGAACAGACTAATAATATCATTCTGTTCACTATGGTCCTGGATCAATTAATTTTCAGACTTTTGCAATTTCAGAAATCTTAACTGTAGATTCACCCATCAAAATCTACATCACAATGGCCAGGAATTGCCCGTTTAATTTTTTATTATTCAGATTATAAACCCTATGTAGGCAAGTCTGTGTAACAGAAAATTCAGTGACTTAATGGGTACCCTATATGATTCCCTCTGGTGAGATTTTGACTTAAGAGACACAAACACTCTTTATTATAAGTCATGACTTGTACTCAAATTTCATGTAAAATAATATGTGAAGCCATATGTAAACTTATACAGTGCAAGACACCAGAAAGAGCTCTATCATAGCAAGAAGAGATACCATGAAATTGTATTTCTATTTCATTGAACTCCTGATGATGCCGGGTGAAGGCTAGTGATTTGACCCTCATACACATTTAAATTCTCACAGAACAAAAGTCTGAGTCTTTTTCCTAGAGTCTGGTATCCAATCCTACTAGGTCTTTTTGTGCTGACTGTGAAAGCAGTGAGCAACAGGAGCCCACACACCCACGATCATCATTGTTCCTATGAGATTATCTCAATAAATACTGCTCTAAGAAGCCTGTGCATGTGTGCATCTTAATAATTTGGCCTTGTTTGCTTGACACTAAGCAATATTTTCCCCATGTCCTAACCCACAACATAATTAATTCTTCATTCTTCCTTTTGTGTTAATGCTGAAATTTATATTGGTTGTTCTCTCCAAAATCCATAATCAAAATTTGAGGTTGCAGAATATCCTGGGAAATCCATTTGCCATCCTCTTGATATAGAGTCCTCTTTTCTGTATGTATTCATTTTAACTTATTCCATAATTTAATTAATGTACATTTTCCACCAAGAGATGTTTATACAATTTTTAGCCCTTTAATGCTCTGCTCTTTCACTTGATTGATAATTGGTTTTGATATAGAAGCCTAGGATTCAAGTATTTTTTTAATGAGAATTCTGATAGCATTATTGTGATATATTTTAATATCCAATATTACTGTTGACAAGTCTTATTCTATATGCATTTACATTATTTTGCACATGACCTGTTAGTCTATTTAGAAGACAGTGAAGATCATTATCTCTGATGTTCTAAAACTTCATGATTGTATACCATGGTGTGTGTGTGTGTGTTTGTCTGTGTGTGTGAGTGTGCATTACTCTGTTTCCTTTAGGCTCTTTTTGACACTTTCAAGTATCTTCTTCTGTGTTTTTACTGTTATCTCTGTCTAAAACTTGAATTAAATTTTGAAACTTCCAATTAAACTTCTAAAAAAGTTTGCATCTTCTACTTTTCATATTTTTATTTTTGCTTTTGGCTTACTCTTAATACCTTCTCTTGATGTTCTCTCTTCAGCATTCTAATGATTAAGGAATACATGCACGCACACACACTTATATGAAATGTTCTTAATTAAAAAATAATTTTATTTGCTCTTTGAATTTTATGAGTTCCTGTTGGCTTGATTGGTCACTCTCATGTTGAAGTATTTCCTCAAGTGTTTAGTAGTTCTTGGGTATCCATTCAATAAAGCAACAAAACATGCATAGAGAAAGTATTAATGACTAGTTATCCCCGGATTACAGTCTATATATTGTAGCCCAACATTTTATTTGGGATATGTATGGGGAGGTGTTTGGGTCATTCAGTCTCTCCAAAGGAGAATCCTCTCGTCTCTCGCTTGAGTATGAATAAGCCACAATTCCAAAATGTTGTGAAAACAATGGCTAAAGAATAGTCTTCAGTATACTATGTAAATCATTACTTTTTCACTTTTAACTGTCCTATCCCCTGTTCACCTTACCTCCACATTCTGACTAGTATGGCTGAGCCCAGGTATTTTGATTAAATTTCTCTAAATAATAAACCTAAATAAACCAATTTCTCTAAATAATAAAAGAAAGAGTCATTGGAGGAGGAAGGAGTAATTTCTAAAGTGTGTGAGATAAAAGAGAAGCAGGAGAGATACAAAAGAATATTTGTAAATACCCGGTGTTCACACCTTCATCAATCCACCTTCTATTTCTGAACCCCCCACCACCCACCAGAGGTTCTGCAGGGCAAATTGTCCAATTTCTGTCTTTCCCCTCAGAATGCACTTATGATTTAACTTTCTTCTGTAACAGTTGCAACTCCTCCTCCTCCACCTGTATTCTAGCTGCCAAATTTGTTGAAAAAATTAGTCTGCTCTTTTCTTGTTATCCGTCTCTTTGTCATTTAAATAAATAGCACCTTACTCCTCTTTTTCTGCAGTATAGTGAAGGGTTAAAGGGAGGAAAATTAAACTGCATGTGGTCAATATCTTGCATTATATTTATTAGATCGGTGCAAAAGCTATCACAGATTTTGCCATTGAAAGTTACAATTTAAAAAAGCAGGCCCAGCACGGTGGCTCACGCCTGTAATCCCAGCACTTTGGGAGGCCGAGGTGGGCGGATCACGAGGTCAGGAGATGGAGATCGAGACCATCCTGGCTAACACGGTGAAACCCCGTCTCTACTAAAATTACAAAAAATTAGCCGGGCGTGGTCGCGGGCGCCTGTAGTCCCAGCTACTCCAGAGGCTGTGGCAGGAGAATGGCATGAACCCTGGAGGCGAAGCTTGCAGCGAGGCGAGATCGCGCCACTTCACTCCAGCCTGGGCGACAGAGTGAGACTCCGTCTCGGAAAAAAAAAAAAAAGCAAAGAACATCTAAATGTTGAAAGAAACAGCAAATTGATCTCAGTTTCAAATTATTAGATTTGAAAGGAAAATGTTAAAATATGGAGTAACATGAATGAGGGGCATAGAAGTCACACATGTTTTTGCTTATGCAAACAGAAAACTTAGCAACATATAAAACATAGATGTGAAAATTTAAATGGCTGGCACAGAAAACCAGATTGACTACTCTTAGGCAGGAAAACAGGTAAACATTATTCAACTCTAAATTATCTTCAGTGCTTGAAAGAGGAGGAAAAGTAGGCAAACACATCCCTGTGGAAGAAAATGGATGCAACACTTGGAAAAAATAATATGGCAATATTAATAAGAATCATTTTTATGCTACCTATTTTATTAATTCTGATTCTGGCACTCTAGCTTATAAAGTAGGCAGGGAGAGGCAAATATTGTAATAATAAATAAATCATGTATAATTGGTGAAAGAAGGAAAACAGAAAGATAGAAAAGAAAGACGAACGACAGGAAGAAAAAAAAACCCTGGATAAAAACTGGTAACCAAGACATTTTACTACATAAAAATAATACATGCATATGACAGGCTGCATGAAGTTCTTAAAAATGGCTTCTTTCATATGTTCCTTGGCTGCATAAATATCTTCTTTTGAGAAGCGTCTGTTCATATCCTTCACCCACTTTTTGGTGGGGTTGTTTTTTTCTTGTAAATTTGTTTAAGTTATTTATAGATTCTGGATATTAGCCACTTGTCAGATGGATAGATTGCAAGAATTTTCTCCCATTTTGTAGGTTGCTTGTTCACTATGATGATAGTTTCTTTTGCTGTGCAGAAGCTCTTTAGTTTAATTAGATCCCGTTTGTCAATTTTGGCTTTTGTTGTCATGCTTTTGGTGTTTTTGTCATGAAATCTTTGCCCATGTCTATGTCCTGAATGGTATTGCCTAGGTTTTCTTCTAGGGTTTTTTATGATTTCAGGTCTTACATATAAGTCTTTGAGCAATCCTATTACTGGGTATATACCCAAAGGATTATAAATCATCCTATTAAAAAGACACATGCACACATATGTTTATTGTGGCAATTTTCACAATAACAAAGACTTGGAACCAACCCAAAATGATAGACTGGATAAAGAAAATATGGCACATATACACCATGGGATACTATGCAGCCATAAAAATGGATGAGTTCATGTCCTTTGCGGGGACATGGATGAAACCGGGAAACATCATTCTCAGCAAACTATCACAAGAACAGAAAACCAAACACCGCATGTTGTCACTCATAAATGGGAGCTGAACAATAAGAGACACATGGACACAGGGAGGGAAGCATCACACACTGGGGCCTGTTATGGGGTGGGGGGCTAGGCTAGGGATAGCATTAGGAGAAATACCTAATGTAGATGACAGGTTGACGGGTGCAGCATACCACCATGGCACGTGTATACCTATGTAATGAACCTGCACATTCTGCACATGTATCCCGGAACTTAAAATATAATGAAAAATAAAATTAATAATAATAATAATAATAGCTTCACGGCCAGGCACGGTGGCTCATGCCTGTAATCCCAGCACTTTGGGAGGCCGAGGCGGGTGGATCACCTGAAGTTAGGAGATCGAGACCAGCCTGGCCAACATGGCAAAACCCCTTCTCCACTAAAAATACAAAAATTAGCTGGGAGTGGTGGCAGGCACCTGTAATCCCAGCTACTCAGGAGGCTGAGGCAGGAGAATTGCTTGAACCTGGGAGGCGGAGGTTGCAGTGAGCTGAGATCACACTATTGCACTCTAGCCTGGGAGACAAGAGCGAAACTCCATCTCAATAATAATAATATAATAATAATAACAATAATAATGGCTTCACATATAAAAAATATTATCTACTAATGGTAGTTTTCAATGTTGGACACAAAATTATGTATGCAATGCGACCACTGCTCACTTGGACAGGTTCGAATCATAATCCTGAAAAACACAATCCCAATGCCATCATTCTAAATGTTGAAATCCTAAAAGATCAAAATCCCTAAATTATAAATCCCTAAAGTCTCAAATTCTTAACACCTAAAATCGCGAAAATCTCAATCCCAGGACAGTGGCAACATGTTAGGTGGAACCATTACCTTGTTATTGTCTTTATTTAAAAATTAAGTATGGTTTCAGGAGATGCGTATGGGTGCCAAGTGGACAAGGGGCAGACTTGCAAACTTAATTTTAGGTGTCAGTTTAACTGGATTATGGAATACCTACAAACCTGGTAAACGTTATTTTGGGTATGTCTGTGAGGGTGTTTCGAGAGGAGATTAGTGTGTGAGTCTGAGTGAATTTGGTGGAATGCTCATGTCAGTGTATATCAAATCGTAGAAGAATTTCAAAGAGGAGGGCATTGTGGAAAATAATGTGAAAGAATTCTTTGAGGATAACTACATCCTAAAAAATAAAAAGTGGCTATTCATTGTGATGCAAGACTTCAAAATATGCTAATAATCATGAAAGTGGCCAGCTCTTACAGACTATTTTTGTGCAATTGCCTAACACCTATCCCCATAATACACTTTTCCATATGTCAAATTATCTTGTTAGGTTTTAGTATTTTTTCACTATTTTAAACTGTAAGCAGTATTTTTTTTTTTTTGCAATTTGCTATGGCTACATATTTCATCTCTGCTTCCAATAGTGTAGGTATAAATTGTTTAAAGACTTTTAGAGAGTTCTAATTTGTCGTATGCATTTTTTGCAAACTTAATTCCACAAAAGTGTATTACCACAACATTGACTTTGTGTGTAAGCATTATGCATGTACATAAAAACATTGAAACTTCCTCAATGAATGAAGAGATGTCCTTTTTGTACATCTGCATTTATGAAAGAAAATTTCTAGAGATCTTGGCTCTTTGAATAACTGCATATGAAGAGGTGACACATCGCCATTTTTGATTGATCTATCAAAAGACTTTGATTGTTCCTCACAATATTTCAGATGCTGGGTGTACACAATTACCAACTATAATAATATCTGTTTATACATTTCCCTTTGACCTATTTCTTTATAAATATGTTTTGTCTGCTTATAACTATTACACTATTACACCCATGCAACTGTCTTTAGTGTACCCAAGTGCCTATGCTTGCAGCAATATGTATGTTACTATCACCTGTTTTATTGTGTGTTTTTATGATTCGCAAATGAATCCCCTTTTAAAAATATAAATAATCATCTTTTAAATAACTTTTAAACTGTTTTATTCAAAATTATATTGGCAGATAATTGATCTTTTGAGATTGTGATTTTTTGACCCTAGGGATTTTGATCTTTCAGAATTTCAACATTTGGGATTTGGCATTTAGGATTGTGTCTTTTGTGGGTATAATCGGCTCCCACTTGGACTGGCCCTTGAATTCAGAAGACTCTTGAAACTTAGCAACCATTTGTTCATCTGTCTTTGGTACATTCCAACAAGTCCTACTTCAGTATACTTCCTATGTGTTCAGAATAAGCCCAGAAAACCACAGTTGCTGACTGTATGCAGTTGAACAAAATAGCCAACTAACATTTTTCTCTTCTTCTTCCTTTAAACAAGGCAACATTTTCATAGGTAGGAGTTGAGGCATTGAAAGATGAAATTGGCACCTTTGTTATAAGAGAGACAATTGGAAATTGACCATCTGAATCTTTGTTTAATGCTAGCAATGTTATGTCTTATAAAAGACTGTTAGTTGGCTGGGTGCGGTGGCTCACGCCTGTAATCCCAGCACTTTGGGAGGCCGAGGTGGGCGGATCATGAGGTCAGGAGATCGAAACCATCCTGGCTAATACCGTGAAACCCCGTCTCTACTAAAAATACAAAAAATTAGCCAGGCGTGGTGGCGGGCACCTGTAGTCCCAGCTACTAGGGAGGCTGAGGCAGGAGAATGGCATGAACCCGGGAGGCAGAGCTGGCAGTGAGCCGAGATCGCGCCACTGTATTCCAGACTGGGCGACAGAGCGAGACTTCATCTCAAAAAAAAAAAAAAAAAAAGAGTCTGTTAGTTATGGAAAGTGATGGAGGTTTAACTTTGGTGAGGGTGCACATTATAATCTCTCATGACATCAGCTGTCTTTTCTAGTAAAAGTCTAAAGGGCAACACAATTGGAATCTTGTTTACTTTGTTTCCACGGATGAGTTTTACCTCTGAAGGGGTGGAGTACCTGGCAGAATGAAATAGGTTTTATTTATTTGTTTATTTATTTATTTTTATTGCATTTTTGAGCCAGGATCTCACTCTGTCGCCCAAACTGGAGTGCAGCAGTGCGATCATGGCTCATGGCAGCCTTAACCTCCCAGGCTCAACTGATCCTCCCACTTCTGCCCCAGAGAAGCTGGGACTACAGGTGTGCACCATGATGTCTGTCTAATGTTTGTATTTTTCATAGACACAGGGTCTTGCCATGTTGCCCAGACTAGTCTAAAACTTCTGGGCTCAAGCAATCCACCTGCTTCAGCCTCCCAAAGTGCTGGGATTACAGGTGTGAGCCACCACACCAGCCTACGTTTTTATTAATGCATGAATTTACCCATGTAGCCCCTCCATTGCAGAATGCAATGAAGATTTTTGTATGCTTCTCTCGTGGAACTTACTACATTGCCATTTTTTTTTTGAGATGGAGTCTCACTCTGTTGCCCAGGCTGGAGTGCAGTAGCATGATCTTGTCTCACTGCAACCTCTGCCTCCCAGGTTCAAGCAATTCTCCTGCCTCAGCCTCCCAAATAGCTGGATTACAGGCGTGTGCCACCAGACCTGACTAATTTTTGTATTTTTAGTAGAGATTAGTTTCACCATGTTAGTCAGGCTGGTCTCAAACTCCTGACCTCAATTGGTCCACCCACCTCGGCCTCCCAAAGTGCTGGAATTACAGCATGAGCCACAGACCCGGTCCAATTTTATTTTTTATAATTATACATTGTAATATCCATTATTCTACAAGTGTCATTCTATGTAAATAGCAAGTGCCAGATATGGCCATTTGGGCAAGTCATGTGATAACACAGAAAACAACACATACACTTGTCTGTCTGCCACCACACATAAAATCTGTGATTCTGCCCTTTACTTGCTGCATCTTAGTTGCCTGGCACAGCGCTAGACAAAATAAAAGGTATTATCTAAGTTAATCTTTAAATAAATTGATGAGTTCATAAGTGAACTCAGGTGTTGGTACCTTGTATTTCTTTCCTATTTTTAAAAGATGTTAAATATTAAATGTATCTCTTTCATTCTCTCATTTCTCTCTCTCCTGCCCCTCCCCTCTCTCCCTGTTATTGGAAACTTGAGGCTAACCAATCTTGCCCATCAATAAACGTTACGTGAATGAATGAATGAATGAATGAATGGTGGTTCATGATCAAGGTCTCCAGATTGCATCCCTGATATTCTTTTCTCAAATTTTTTTCTTAGCACATTCCCCCTAGTCAATCTCAGCAACTCCAATCATTTTAGCCATTATGCCTATGCAGAACATGTCCAAATAAATGTCTTCAAATCAGAATCCTTCTGACCTACCAATCCATGAGTAGCTCTGCCAACTTGTTATCTACCAATATGACCCATTGGCTCCACAAACTGAATTTTTTTGAATATTTTTATAATCCGTCTTTTTGTGCTCTCCATCCATAATACTCTGCTTTCAAGCAGCTCATATTCTAGTCAGGAGGAATATATAAAAAATAAGTATAAAATACATTATGAAGATCGTTATATAATGGTATTTCAGACCCTTGTCATTTGGCATCTTGACTCTAGCAATTGTCTTTTGCTTCTTATCTTTGCTTTCTTTAATCCATCCTCTTTGGACTGATCTTCTAACATATTGATGGGTTTAGCAGAGATAGATAAATGTAGGGAGTTCCTAGGATGAATGTCCTGGAAAAGGGTGGGGTGTTCTGCTTTCCGTCCAGGAAAAGTTGACATATAATGCCAGATGTTCATACTTAAAAATATGTCTGAAATAGTGCCAACATTCAAATCAGAATATATATGATGTTGCCATCCAAATTCCAAACAATAAGGTTAAGATGATAATAGTTGCTGAGTTACAGTGACAAAAAACTACTGGCCAAAGGGAAATAAGAAATAAACAGGAAAGTCAACTGAATAAATAAAAAGTTGGCAATCAGCAAGTGGTTTAGAAAAATTCTGAACTTAGGTTGTCAAAAACACAATTGTAAATTTTATGCCCATTTTTATCTGTGCCTATTTGTTGAGAAATGTTTATATAGAGGGTCAGTTATACAGCAAAGAAATATTTCCATTACATAACCATCTTCATAATGTATTTTATAGTTCTTTTTTATGTATTCCTCCTGACTACAATATGAGCTTCTTGAAAACAGAGATGGCATTTTATTTATCACGTTAATTCTAGTACTTAGTTTAAGACCTGAGCCAGAATAAGTGGCCATGAACGTTGGTTGAATTAATGAATGAAAAATTATCATAAGGCAGCAACAAGAACGTCACTTAAATAACTGAATAGAGGTGTAATTATAATAAAACTGCCCAGAACTTTTTGCTGAAATATTTTCCTGATCTTGGTAAATTAAGATGATGCCAGCTTCTTTTTTCCTCCAATCTCTGTCTCTGCATCTCTTTGCCATGTCTCACATCAGCAGTATTCTAAGGAGAACTCAGAAAACCTAAAGAAGTGATGTTGTGAGAAGAGTGATTTCATGCTGAATTCCATTCACTTCTGAGAGGGGCTTATACCATTCCTTGCAACAGCAGGCACTCCAAAACAGCAGCCAAGAAGGAAAGCGATGGTAGGGAGATTCCCCTTCCTGCTGTTGATGAAAGAGTTTTTAGAATGAAGCTTATTGATCCTTGGTAAGTGAATGGTGCAATTGTGAAGTCTCCCTCCATGATATTAAAGCAAAACCCATTCTAAAGGAAGTCCTGCCTAACCCACTAAGCTGACTCTATTGAACAAATTGATGAGGCCTCCCGATCTTTTAGTGATGTATTCCTGGAAAGGCTTTTTCCCAGGATGTGGGTCCATTTCAAGTGAATCACATAGTTACCTGTCTCAAAGGGAAGTAGATCCATTAGGCAATAATCTTAGAGGAGGGGAAATGCCACGCTCTTACTTGCCAAAATGAATTGCTTGCTAATATTTCTGCTTTGAAAGCACTTAAGGTAACTTCTGCTTCATAAAGTTAGTTATTAAAAGTCAAAAAGTTTAATATTGTTAAATTTTCTAACAGCAATCAGCAATGGGATTCAGAATCATACTATTCCACATTTCAGAGAAGCATCACAAATCACCTGGTGTCATGGGAGTACTTGAATTTCTGCCCAGGTATTCCTTTGTAAGGCCTCTGTTAGAGTCTTACCCCAAGCAAGAGCTGCTGTTGCTGACAGTTCCACAGCTGATGTGTGATTTTAGACAAAATTTCTTAATTGCTGCAGATCCACACAGATTATGTAGGCACAGTGATTATTCTCAGTGATGAGAGTGACTAGAATGTTCGCACCTCCTGTGCAAACTATATCTGGTTGAGATTTTACATGTATTTATTGAATGCCTAATATATGGCAGGCACAGAGCTGATGCATTTCCACATGTTTGCATTTAACTTTCACAACAATTTTGTGAAGTTTCTAATATTGTCTCCATTTTACAAGTGATGAAATTTAAGTACAGACAACTTAATTGTTTTTTCCTAAAATCATAGAGATGAAGTAGGAAAGAAAAGACTAGAAGTCAGGTTTCCTGATTCTAACTTAGAGCTATTTCCTATACTCTCAACATATGACCTCTTATCTTTCTACGTTGACTTTAAAGGATTTAATACCTCATGCTCAGATGGTGCCTGGCAATTCCTGTTCATCGTCTCTATTTTCCAAGCATCTTATTATCTAATTTAAAAAAAAACCCTGAAACATGTATTTTTTTGGAAACCTTATATTACAAACATTATGTTCTTCTGTTATTTAAACCAAGGTTCAGCAAATTACCACATGCTCTTGTAAATAAAACTTTATTGAAAGATAGTCACACCCATTTGTCTATGTATTGTCTATGGCTGCTTTTTTCCTGCGATGGCAGAGCTGAGAAGCAGCAACACAAACTTTATTGCCTGCACAGTCTAGAATATTTATAATTCGGCCTTTTACAGACTCCTGCCATAGAGAATTTAGAGTTCTGACTCTGAACATGGCCCTTATATTAGTGTTACTCCATGCATGTGGCTAATTTGCTTTACTGTACTAAGATGCCCCTAGATAATGCTAATGGAATTGTACATTTTAAATTATTGTCTAAAATGTTTGCTCACTCTTGGTTTAAGCCACGAAAAATCATTCACAGAAATTATTTGCGTTTGCGCGTGAACGTGCTGGGATGTTCACATACGCACTTTAAAATGTCAGACAAATCCTTTCTTGAAAGAGGCTGGTTTTGCATATGAATGTTGTATCTACATATATATGTTTCTGCCACCTCTCATACCCCATCTTTCATTCCAGCTATTGCTGCAATGACAAGTTTTCCAGAAAAAAATTTAGAATAGCTTGTCTCAGCTGAGTCACATTTCTCTCTCTTGCTGTCTTAGGGTTTCTTTGATGCCACAGGATGGGATGTCTGGAGGTATCTATTCCCATGCAGCACAAAACTGGACAAGGAAGGGATTTACATCCCATGGTCAATCCTTAACTCATAGGATTAAACAACAACACAAAACAGTAGATAATGCCTCTTTTTTTTTTTTTTTTTCAAGCCTCGCTCTGTTGCCCAGGCTGGAGTGCAGTGGCGCAATCTTGGCTCACTGCAAGCTCCGCCTGCCGGGTTCACGCCATTCTCCTGCCTCAGCCTCCTGAGTAGCTGGGACTACAGGCGCGCACCACCATGCCCCGCTAATTTTTGTATTTTTAGTAGAGATGGGGTTTCACCTTGTTAGCCAGGATGGTCTCCATCCCCTGACCACGTGATCTGCCTGCCTCGGCCTCCCAAAGTGCTGGGATTACAGGCATGAGACACCAGATGACACCTCTTAATTTTGCCCCCTGCTCACACAACTCAGAGACGCATTCCACATGGATCCTTAGATATTCTGAGAGATGTAGAAGCTCAGATGCCCATAATGATGACTAGTTTGATAATACACCCTTAGACTGGCTTTTTGTTCTTCCCTCTTTACCCTATCTAATTCCTCTCCTAATCCCTAGGATCACTTCCTGAAATAAAATAACTACACTTATACACCCACTCGAACCCACAGAATATATAAATATATGTGTATTATTATATTAGAGTTGGCAAATGAGCTGTTTACTTCCAGCAATTTCCCCCTACCGTGACCACAGCATCCCTTATTATGCATGTGTGTTCCCATGAACAAGGAGCCTCTGAATCTTTTACTATATAGCATGTTTGAAAATTCCTACTAAATATCCAAAGTCACCACTGGAAATAAAAATCTCTGTCATACCCAGTAACTCCAATACTATGAAGCCTAAATGTAATGCGTGTGTGGTGAGAGATGGGACAGGATAAGTGCTCACAGGCATACACATATACTATGGCATCACACGAAATTTATTTTGAATTGCATTTTATTATTGAATACATTGAAAATATAATTTTATATTACATAATGACATATTTTGTTACAGTGCAAGTAATATAATTATTTGAAAACTGGCTATGTATATACATGCATACATATATATGTACGTATCCATAATGGTTGAGTTGGCATTCAACATCAAAGAAACCACAAAACAGAGAAATTCAAAAAAGAACAAAAATACTAATACAAAGCAGTGGTATAATTTTGATCAAACCTATGAAATTAGATTTAATTATTAGAATTCATTTTGTTTAATATTCATTGTTAGGTTCTCATATTTTAAAATTGTGAATGTTTTTCTTCATTTTTTTGGACAGAGAAACAAGGGTAATATGAAACAATGCAGTATGGGGTTGCTGTTTTGTGGTACTATTAGTTAATTCAGTTAGCACAATGTCTTCTCTCAGGAAACAGCAAGATAGTGTTTATCAGTCAGGTCCTAATATAACTGGCATCATCAGGCTTAATAGACAATATATTCTACTACAAGTTTAAAGAAGATACAGACATGCTCTTCAAAATGACGTCTCTTATACTCACTTTCCATAAAATCTGATGTCATAATATTATATCTTTACTCTGTGAAGGTATTTTCCTGTCAGCTGCAGGAATTATGTCTTCTAGTGCCATAAAATCTGTCCTTGATTCACAAGAGAGAGGCTTCTAGAGAAAATATAGTCTCTTAACATGAGTTGGAGTGATGAAGAGATTATGGGGCCTACAGTAAGACTCTCATACGTCTAAGTCTGGGATGTGTGTATATGTGTGTGTGTCCTTCTTTGACCCTCTGTCTTATTCTCAGTAGTTTTTTTATTGCTCCTGTAATGAATTACCACAAACTTAGTGGCTTAAAACATCACAAATTTACTACAGTATGGTTCTTTAGGCCAGAAGTCAGATGCAGGTTTCACTGGACTAAAATCAACATGTTGGCAGAACTGCATTTATTGTTGGAGGCCCTGGGAGATAATTTTTTTTCTTGTCCATTCTTTCTTCTAAAGCCCATTTACACTTATTGTTCCTGTCTCCCTTGCTCTGTCTTTGAGATCAATAACTGCATTTTCCTTATCATTATTTTATAGTTATATTGTTCTTTGATCATTACTGAGAATGGTTCCCTTCTTTTATGGACCTGTGTAATTAGAAATCTCACTCAAAATAATCTTCTCATCTCATAGTCTATGTATTAGTCCATTCTTGCACTGCTATAAGGATATACCTGAGACTGGATGATTTATAAAGGAAAGAGGTTTAATCGGCTCACAGTTCTACAAGCTGTACAGGAAGCATGGCTGGGAAAGCCTCAGGAAACTTAGAATCATGGTAGAAGACAAAGGGGAAGCAGGAACATCTTACACAGCCAGAATAAAAGGAAAAGAAGAGGAAGGAGTGCCAGACACTTTTAAACAAACAGATCTCATGAGAACTCTATCATAAGAACAGCACCAAAGGGGGAAATCTGCCTCCAAGATCCAATAACCTCCTACAAGGCCCCACCTCCAACACTGGGGATTATAATTCAAAATGAGATTTGTGTAGAGACACACAGATCCAAACAATATCAGTCTACAATCTTAATCACATCTGAAAAATTACTTTTTCCGTGTAAGATCACATATTCATAGGGTCTGTGGATTAGTGTGTGGACATCTTTGGAGAAAGGACATGAGTCTACCTATCATATCAATACAGAGACTAAAAATATCTGTCTCATTAAACTACATGGTTGATTTAATCAGATGATATGGGTAAAGTGCCTACCATACTCTAGCCTACACTGGGTGATTTATAGGTGTAAGTAATTTTTCCAATTTTCCTCATTTCCTTTTAGGTACTTAAACACTATGAAGTTTTCATGAGTGAGACATATAAGAATACTGGTGCATGTTAAAAACCATGTGTTATATTCCTGGGTGATGATACTAACCTAGAACAGACATAGAATTAAGAAGTGAGAAAAAATATTCATTTAGTCAAATAGAAACATTCGTGTGCACAAAGGTTGTAAATTCACTAAGGAAGAACAATGTAAAAATATATTGATACTTTTTACCCACATCATTCTTATGATCTCATTGTTAATAGTCTATTTTTATATATTTCAAAACTAGATAGAGCCATTCTTGGGAAGCAGTAATTTTTTTATTTATTATCGTATTTCTGTACCAAATGTTGTATGTGAGCATGGGTGTACTTCTGAAATACTTTTATCATAATTACTACAGATATATTTATATAACATACAGCATTTTATATAATGGTTCTTATAATGTATAAATATATGTTAAGCAAGGTAGTGCAATATAAAAATACACACATGTATATGTATGTATGTACTCTGTGTTTGATTTATTCATATATACCTGTGTTTGAGTTCTCCATCTGTTCATAAATAATTCAGTGTGTTAGAACAACATTTTGCATACATTAAATTCACAATATTTAGCTGTTGTATCTGTGTGTTTGTATATATACATATATATCTATATAAGTTTATAGACACACACTTTCTTTTTCACCTTTTAAGTGTCATGGCTTTTGTTCTTGCCAACTCCCCAAATCATGAGATATAGTAAAATGGTTGTGGTTTCAAGCTGTTAACTATTGGCGTCATTTATTTCATAGTGATTGATAATGATATAAGGTTGAAGTCAAGAATGGTTTTGAATTCCTAAGCAGTCAGTCCACAGGAGATGATGGAGTGAAAGATAGTATTTCAGGCCATTGGTTAAAGACAAGCAGAGATTAGAAGAAAAAGATCATGCATTCTCAAAATGGAAAAAATTGAACCCTATGTTTTAAATTCAGTTTTAAAGAAAACTGGCTATTTGAAACTTCGACATAGTACAGATATATAAATGTGAAAGATAGGATGTGTGCTATATTTTCTACGTTTGGGTCTAAGTAGGTTCTTTACGAAAGAAAGAAAGAAGAGGGAGAAAGGAAATAAAGAGAGAGAAATTAAGAAAGTCACGCAGGGCAGGTACAGTGATTCACACCTGTTTTCTCAGCAGTTTGGGAGGCTGAAGTGGGAGGATCACTTGAGACCAGGAATTCGAGACCAGCCTGGGCAACATAGCAAGGCTTTGTCTCTACTAAAAAATATTTTAACAAGAAATTAATTGGTCTTGACAGTGCATTTCTGTAGTTTCAGCTACTCAGAAGCTGAGGCAGGAGCATTACTGAGCCCAGGAGTTCAAGGTTGGAGTGAGCTAGCTATGATCATGATTACACCACTACACTCCAGCCTGGGAAACAGGGGAGACCCTGTCAAAAAAAAAAAAAAAAAGAAAAGAAAAGAAAAGAAAAGTAAAAAAAGTGAGACAGAGGTTTTGAATGAGATGCAAATCAATACGTAGGTCAAATAAGCCAGGGTCTAAGTAATCAGTTTTCCACCAACTTAAAGGATCAGTTCTTGCAATCTGTTACAGATAGGATGCCATTTTCTTCTCTTTTTCTTTTTTGTACATTTAAACCATCCAGATGCACATGATATAATTCAGGCTTTTTAGAAATTGTGGTTCCTCTTGAAACCACAAGGATGCTGCTTTCAAATAAGTAGCTACTTTCAGTGTATTTAGCTGTTTCTTGAATGTATCCATCAAAATGTAATGGTAATTTAGCCCACAGTGAATGATAGAACATGGTTTGGAAACACCACTATTTATGTTGAGGACTCTTTCACTTGCAGCATATGCTGCTCCCTTTCCTTAGAATCTCCTCTTTCTGGGCCAGGTGTGGTGGGTCATGCCTGTAATCCCAGCACTTTGGGAGGCCAAGGTGGGTAGATCACCTGAGGTCAAGAGTTCGAGACCAGCCTGGCCAATATAGCGACCTGTCTCTACTAAAAATACAAAAAATTAGCTGGGTGTGGTGGCGGGCACCTGTAATCCCAGCTACTCAGGAGGCTGAGGCAGGAGAATCGCTTGAACCTGGGAGGCAGTGGTTTCAGTGAGCCGAGATCGCACCATTACTCTCCAGCCTTGGCTAGAAGAGCAAAATTCCTTCCACCCGCCAAAAAAAAAAAAAAAAAAAAAAAAAATAGAAGAATCTCCTCTTTCCTTTTGCTTCTTGTTGTTTATCATGAATTCATCCTCTTGTTGTTAAAAGTGAGTTTAGCATAGCCTACTGGATTCTGAGCTAGATTGCTCAGGCCCAAATTCTGTACCACTTATTGGCTGTGAGACCCTGGCAAAGTCATTTAATTTCTCTTTGCCTTTAATTTATATCTTAGTGGGCTAAAAATGGCATTGTTCATTCAATATGCATGAAATGAAAGAGCTGATGTACATAAAACAGTTAGAAGGTACCAGGCTTGTAGTACGAACTCAAAACATATAATATTATAGACTCAAAATCAATGTTTCTTTGAAGACTTCTCAGAATCCTCAAGTAAGTTTCATTCCCCATCATATTTTTCCAACATAGCACTTTTTAAAATCACACAGAGCAGAATTAAAACAAACTTTGGCATCAAGCATTTGCTGTTTGACCTTGAAGAAGTAATTTAACAAACTCGAAGCTTGTTTTTTTTTCCTACCCACATTACATCAACATTGTAAGAACTTATATAAAATACATAAAGGACCTTAAACCTTGAAGTCACCTAGTGGTGGATAGCTATTATATTGGCATTGCCAAAGGTTGTAAGGCTTGGCTATTCATAGAAGCACATTATGGAGTCTTAGGAATAAATAATCCTGCCTAGACAGAATCACATTGTTATTCTGTTTTTTAAACAAAAGTAATTTAACACCTTCCAGATAAGCTCAACTTTCATATGTTGTCACCTGAGGCCAGGGAGAATATCGGTGGGAAACCAACTGGTTTTAATAGATATGGTTATCTGCTCTCTAAGTGTCTTTGGGCCTGTGAAATGATGGCTCTATAGCCAGATTTCCCAAAGTTTGTAAGAGGGTTTCTGTTCTGCTGAAGCTTTTACCTGTGCATTAAAAGACTCAGAGTCGCTTCCTTCATATAAGAAGTCTTAAGTTTGCCTTTTTACTCAAAGAGATCAATAAATCCAGCTCTTGATTTTATTCTAAGCATTCATTCGCCACTAATACAAAATTGAATGAAAAATACTTTTTTTCTTACTCTCAAAGAAATCATCATCAGAACAAAAGGTGCCACATATTTAGTGCCAACAAAGCCATGTTAAGTGTTTCATGTGCATTATTTCATCTAATTCATACCAAGATCCTATGACTTAGATACTGTTATTATTTGCATCATATAATAGAAGAGGCTCCTGAAACTTTTGTTTAAAAACCAGAATAGTAAATTAATATTTACAGCAAATAAGAAGTGGAAAAGAGATTTAAACTCAGTTCTTTCTTACTTCAAAACCCTGATTTTTCCATGAACTTACAACGTCTTTCAAAAATAATAGTTAATTAACACATATTACTGAGAAACAGAGCTGAACTGGAGGTCAAATTATGTAAGCTAAATGCCCACACTTTATTCGTAAAGTGAAGAACCACTTGATAAGAGGATGACAGAAAAGGACAATTTGATAAGAAGACCTTTATCTGAGTTCAATTCTTAGGGCTAAAAACTAAAATATGTGGGTAGGACACGTATTCTTGTCCACATCCATGAATTATTACTATGTGAATTTAAGGTAGTTACTGATTTTCATAAGTTGTTTCCTCGGCAAGCTGACCTGTGACAAAAATTTGTGAGCAAGTTTTTCTTTTCTTCTTTTTTTTTTTTTGAATCAATCCTAGATGTCTTAGTAGGGAAATGGGATGTCAATGCTGGTCACAGTGTAGGCAAACAGGGTTCAGTCCCACTTGAGACCTTTGGGAGTTTGCAAAGGACAATTAAAACCTCATGTCTCCCAGGAAGAGTGAAGAAGCTGGACAATTTACCTACCAACCGCTGTCCGTCACAGAGCAGGGAATGCTCTAGAAGTATCAATCCCTATCATTTCTGGGCTGCTCCATGGAGGTGAGCCTGCTCCAATTGCAAAACTCTCAGTCAAATGTCACAAGTTCTGGAAGCAGAAAACCACGAACGTATATAAAAATGGTAAGTGCTCTTTTGGCTTAGGATTGACTTGGCGATGCGGGCTCTTTTTTGGTTCCATATGAACTTTAAAGTAGTTTTTTCCAATTCTGTGAAGAAAGTCATTGGTAGCTTGATGGGGATGGCATTGAATCTGTAAATTACCTTGGGAAGGATGGCCATTTTCATGATATTGATTCTTCCTACCCATGAGCATGGAATGTTCTTCCATTTGTTTGTATCCTCTTTTATTTCCTTGAGCAGTGGTTTGTAGTTCTCCTTGAAGAGGTCTTTGACATCCCTTGTAAGTTGGATTCCTAGGTATTTTATTCTCTTTGAAGCAATTGTGAATGGGAGTTCACTCATGATTTGGCTCTCTGTTTGTCTGTTATTGATGTATAAGAATGCTTGTGATTTTTGCACATTGATTTTGTATCCTGAGACTTTGCTGAAGTTGCTTATCAGCTTAAGGAGATTTTGGGCTGAGACAATGGGGTTTTCTAGATATACTATCATGTCATCTGCAAACAGGGACAATTTGACTTCCTCTTTTCCTAATTGAATACCCTTGATTTCCTTCTCCTGCCTAATTGCCCTGGCCAGAACTTCCAACACTATGTTGAATAGAAGTGGCGAGAGAGGGCATCCCTGTCTTGTGCCAGTTTTCAAAGGGAATGCTTTCAGTTTTTGCCCATTCAGTATGATATTGGCTGTGGGTTTGTCATAAATAGCTCTTATTATTTTGAGATACGTCCCATCAATTCCTAATTTATTGAGAGTTTTTAGCATGAAGGGTTGTTGAATTTTGTCAAAGGCCTTTTCTGCATCTATTGAGATAATCACATTCAGGACATAGGCATGGGCAAGGACTTCATGTCTAAAACACCAAAAGCAATGGCAACAAAAGCCAAAATTGACAAATGGGATCTAATTAAACTAAAGAGCTTCTGCACAGCAAAGGAAACTACCATCAGAGTGAACAGGCAACCTACAAAATGGGAGAAAATTTTCGCAACCTACTCATCTGACAAAGGGCTAATATCCAGAATCTACAATGAACTCCAACAAATTTACAAGAAAAAAACAAACAACCCCATCAAAAAGTGGGCGAAGGACATGAACAGACACTTCTCAAAAGAAGACATTTATGCAGCCAAAAGACACATGAAAAAATGCTCACCATCACTGGCCATCAGAGAAATGCAAATCAAAACCACAATGAGATACCATCTCACACCAGTTAGAATGGCGATCATTAAAAAGTCAGGAAACAACAGGTGCTGGAGAGGATGTGGAGAAATAGGAACACTTTTACACTGTTGGTGGGACTGTAAACTAGTTCAACCGTTGTGGAAGTCAGTGTGGCAATTCCTCAGGGATCTAGAACTAGAAATTCCATTCGACCCAGCCATCCCATTACTGGGTATATACCCAAAGGACTATAAATCATGCTGCTATAAAGACACATGCACACGTATGTTTATTGCCGCATTATTCACAATAGCAAAGACTTGGAACCAACCCAAATGTCCAACAATGATAGACTGGATTAAGAAAATGTGGCACATCTACACCATGGAATACTATGCAGCCATAAGAAATGATGAGTTCATGTCCTTTGTAGGGACATGGATGAAATTGGAAATTATCATTCTCAGTAAACTATCGCAAGAACAAAAAACCAAACACCGCATATTCTCACTCATAGGTGGGAATTGAACAATGAGAACACATGGACACAGGAAGGGGAACATCACACTTCAGGGACTGTTGTGGGTTGGGGGGAGGGGGGAGGGATAACATTGGGAGATATACCTAATGCTAGATGACGAGTTGGTGGGTGCAGTGCACCAGCATGGCACATGTATACATATGTAACTTACTGCACATTGGGCACATGTACCATAAAACCTAAAGTATAATAATAATAATAATAATAATAATTACAATAAAAGAAAAAAAAATTAAAAAAAAAAAAAATGGTAAGTGCTAAGGACATACAGATAAGGTGCTGACATTGCCTATACTCACAAAATCCAAAATTTTCTGTCTATAAAACAGGAATAATAACCCATGGTCTGTCCAGTGTAAATATTTTTCAGGCATAAATAACATGAATACTAAAATGGTTTGAAGGAAAAATTTTAACCAAATGCTATTTGTTGTTGTTTTTGGTTAAATCATTAAGCTATTGTGGTAGCAAAATCTTATGAAATTACCTTAAGTGGCTCCCTTCCATGATGACAAATCTAGCATTTCCCATTTCATCTCTTTGCTAAGCTGATAAGAGATACACATACGTGATTGTCTTCCTCTCTTTTTGAGACAGAGTCTCACTCCGTTGCCCAGGCTGGAGTGCAGTGGCGCGAGATCGGCTCACTGCAAACTCTGCCTCCTGAGTTCAAGCGATTCTCCTGCCTCAGCCTCCTGAGTAGCTGGGACTACAGGCATGCACCACCACACTCGGCTAATTTTTTGTATTTTTAGTAGAGACAGAGTTTCACTGTGTTAGCCAGGGTGGTCTCGATCTCCTGACCTTGTGATCGGCTCGCCTCAACCTCCCAAAGTGCTGGGATTACAGGCGTGAGCCACTGCTCCCGCCCATAAGTGATTGTCTTTCAAGGAATTTACTTTTGGACTTTTCAATTTAGGAGAAGAGTTTTTTCTTAGGATATGTTCAGGAAACAATTTAAAAAGACATTCTTGGAGAAGAATGCCTCAGTCATCTTTGGGTATCCCTGGTAAGTACTATATATATTAAAGGTGCTTCATAAATATTTGATAGATATATGAATCAAATGTACAAAGTTTTATATGCTAAAGGCTTTAAAAGTGTGTACTTCTAAGTTTGTTATTATTTTGAGACAGGGTCTCACTGTCCCCCAGGCTGGAGTTCAGTGGTGTGATCACAGTTCACTGCAGCTTCCACCTCCTGGGCTCAAGTGATCCTTCTATCTCAATCTCCTGGGTAGCTAGGACTACTGGCATGCATTAACATGCCTGGCTAATTTTTAAATTATTTGTAGAGATGGGGCCCACCATGTTGCCCAGGCTGGTCTTGAGCTCCTGGGCTAAAGCGATCATTTCACCTGAGCCTCCCAAAGTGCTGGGATTTACAGGCGAGAGCCACTGTGCCCAGCCAAGTTTATTGTTTTTAAAATATTTGATCATTACTTTTTTCTGACCTCCAATTTAGTGCTAGTATGTCATAAAAACATTTTTAAAATGCCTTTTCTTATACTTGATTCATTACAATCAAAAGAACAGGCATGCTCCCCACCTTGAACAAAGGAGAATTTGCCATCATTTGTTTATCTGAAAGATATTGTTGACATTTGATTGCTTACTGCTTAAAAGATTATATTCCCACACCTGGAGAGATTCATAAAACTCTTGTTAACTCAGTTGTTGTATGTGCTCACAGTAGCCTACTGTCAAATACTGGGTAAACATATCTAAGTGATGTCAGAAACATTTTGCGGATCATAACCAATTTCCAAGGTATTAGTTATGGTGTCAAACAACAAAATGTGTGTTGGAATGGATGGGACCTAACAGCATCATGGTCTTTGTAAGCAATCTAAAATTTCAGATATGAAATGGAGATTAGAAGAGGCTAAAGAATAGAGGCAAGGAGTCAAACATTGAGAACCTTGAAAAACAAAAACATGCCGAGCTGTTTTTGATACATAAAATTTAAGGGATTTTTAGCTTGGACATAATATATCTAAAATAATATTATGGGCTGGGTGTGGTGGCTCATGCCTGTGATCCCAGCACTTTGGGAGGCCCAGGCAGGTGGATCACGAGGTCAGGAGATCGAGATCATCCTGGCTAATACGGTGAAACCCCGTCTCTACTAAAAAAAAAAAAAAAAAAAAAAAAAAATACAAAAAATTAGCCGGGCGTGTTGGTGGGCGCCTGTAGTCCCAGCTGCTTGGGAGGCTGAGGCAGGAGAATGGCGTGAACCGGGGAGGCAGAGCTTGCAGTGAGCCGAGATCGCACAACTGCACTCCAGCCTGGGTGACAGAGCAAGACTCCATCTCAAAAAAAAAAAAATAATAATAAAATAAAATGAAAATAAAAAATATAATATTATGAAATGATATATATAAAATTATATTATATGTTTCAGGTAGTAAAATTTTCCAGGCTAGCCATCAACTGCACCATTAAAACTAAAACTGGAAAAGATACATGACGTATTTGAGGCTCCGGCAATATGCAGTGCACCATGAGATCTCTAAGAGGAGGGGAGCTCACAGGTGCAACCCATTGCTTAGATATCTGTCTACGGGAAATTTCTCATCATATAGGGATAGTGTCTGAGCAGGACACTGCTGTATTCTGAGCTGAGAACGTGGAGATCACAGATGGGGCAGCTGAGTCTGAGAGGTGTATGTTACAGACTGAACATTTGTGTCCTCCCGTATTAGTCTGTTTCTGCTACTATAACATAAATATCTTAGACTGGCTGGTCTATAAACAATAGGAATTTATTTCTCACATTTCTGGAGTTTGGGAAGTTGAAGATCAAGACACCAAAAAGTTTGGTGTTGGCGAGGGCCTGTTCCTCATTGATGACATATTCTATGTGGGCTTACACAGCAGAAGGGGCAATGAAGCTCCCTTCAACCTCTTTTATAAGGGCACTTAATCACTTCCCACAAGGTTTCTTCTCTTAATCTTAGCACTTTGAGCATTGTATTCCAACATTTGAATTTTGGGGGGACAACAGTCAGATCATAACATTCCCCCCAAAAATTGATATGTTGAAATCCTAACTCCCAATATGATGGTATTAGGAGGTCGGGCCTTTGGGAGATAATTAAATTATTAAGGTAAAGACCTCATGAATGGGATTGGTGTCCTTACATAAGAGATCTCAGAGAGCCTCTGACCATTATTTTTCCCTGCCATGTCGGGATACAAAGAAAAGTCAGCAGTCTACAACCTGGAGAAGAGCCCTCAATAAACACATAATCTGCCAGTACCTTGATCTTGAACTTCCCAGCCTGCAAAACTGTGAGAAATAAATTTCTGATGTTTATAAGCCAACCAGTCTGTGACATTTTAATTTTTTATAGCAGCCCAAACTGACTAAGACAGTGGTGAATCAAAGAGGGCCCCAGAAATCCATATGGGGTCTCCCCCATGTTTGTTGCTGAGGGCCACATTGTATATGTACAGAATGGATTATCTGAGCCTTACCAGAGTAAACTTCTGTAGATTTGAGAGCAGGGGAGATATTAGTCATCAGGCAGTGCTTAGAGAAGGGTAATGAGAAAGGACATGGGATCCTGTCCCTGGCAGAGTGGACAGGATCCTGTATTAACTTATTTCCAATATGGCAATATTTAGGATACAATAAAGGCTGTGACTTCAGAGTAAAGATCACACAGACAAGTAAGATGTATTCTCCGCATAAAGAAAGCCTAAAATTAAGACTTGGTAAGATTTTTAGCTTAGATAAAGGGCCATTCACTCCTTCAGAAGTTAAATACCTTGCGTTTTCTATAGATGCCCACTAATAAAATATAAAAACAAACATACACAAGGTAATCAGACCATAATTGAACATATAATTTCAACATATACTTTTGCCATAAGGTAAAAACAACCCATACTTCAGTCAACAGATGAATGCATAAGGATATCACGGTGTTTCCATATAATGAAATACTACTCAGCAATATAAAGGAAAGAAATACTGAATCCCAAGACAAAACAGATAAACCTCAGAAACATGCAGAGTGAAGGAAGCAAAACACAAACCAAAAGCACTGTATGATTCACTTATATGGACTCTCAAGAAGACAAAGTAATATAGGAACCAAAAAAGCAGACAAGTGGTTTACTAGTTTAGTTTTGTCTCATTTGTTTTTTGTGACACTGAGTATGTTGAAAGTGAAGAGACATACAATTTATGCTCATGGTTAAACAATGTTACATATCTTGACTACAGTGGTGAAAACATGAGTTTTATGGACTGAATTGTGTACCCCCAGAACCCATAAGTTGAAGCTCTAACCCAAAACATTACTGTACTTGGAAATCTGGCCTCTAAGGAAGTAATTAAAGCTAAATGAAATCATAAGGTTGTGGCCTTCATTCTGCAGGATTAGTATACCTATAAAGAGGCATCAGATTCTTATTTCTCTATCTGTCTCTCTCTGTCTCTGTCTCTCTCTCTCTCTCATAAGGACACAGAGAGAAGGTGGCTGTCTGCAAATGAGCAAGAAAGCCTTCACTGAAAACTGGACCTCGATCTTAGATTTCTAGCCTCCAGAACCGTGTGAAAATAAATTATTTGTCATTTAAGCCACCCAGCCTATGACACTTTTGTTAAGGTAGCCCAAGGTGGTGAATACAATGGGCATGTACATTTATTAAGACATATTAAACAATTAAACACTGTTTTTAAATGTGTGTGAATTTTATTATATATTATACTTCTATAAAATTGATTAAAAGATGCTGTAAGGACAGCACACTGCTAGCAATGTGACTGAATGAGAAATAAAGCTAGAGATGGCTGCATAATGCCTAGTTATTGTCTATATAGAAGTTCAACGGAAAGGACCAAACAACAACAACAAAACTAATCTGGAATTTTGGCAGAAGGAGGGAAACAGGCACAAAACCCCTACAATATCCAGAAGTTATAATCAATATATTTTACAGTTTGACAGGTTGTATTGTGATGAAGAAGATGAATGGGTTTTGAGTGGTATCCAAGCTTCAGGATTAAATGACTAAGTGAATGATAATGACATTATTTGAAATACGGGGAACCATGTAACTTGCAGGTGGAAAGGAAGGTGCATTTATTTTGGGTATAATGGATTTCAGTGGCCTTGGGATGTTCGAAAAGAGATGCCTCTGTGGCACTGACTATAGAGCTTTGAATTTAAGAAAAAAAATTGTACCTGCCTATAAATTAGAAAGTCATTAGCATAAAACTGAGAATTATAATCATAAGAGTGAATGAGATCACCCAGTTGGAGATGCTAGAAAAAAGGAAAGAAATTAGCTGTGAACACATAAAAATATGAATATTTAGGAGACAGGCAGAGGAAGTCAAGTCCATGAAGGAAGCAAAGAAAGATAAAAGAGTGAATTTAAAAAAAGGTAGTGTCACAGAAGTCAAGAGAATAGAGAATTTTGAAGAGGACAACATCAATAATGTCAAAAGCAACTGAAAAACCTACTAAAACAGTCCATTTAGATCTAAAACACATTTATTGGATTTGGCACTAAGAACTGGGAATGGCCAAGGACAAAAGAAAGAAATCCTGGGCTAAAAGCTAAGTTATCTGCATTCACATCCAGACTCTAGGTAATTGCTGTGCAGTACAGAACAAATTCGTTTGCCCCGTGAATCTGAACACCCTCTTCTTCAAAATGAGATGATGAAAAATAGGTTGTAGGAAGGATGAAATGCAATAATGATCATGGGAACATCTTCTTACTTCTGATGTTTTACCCATATAAGCTATTTAATGTACTTCTCTACTTTGGGAGGAAGGAATAATACATGAGAAATATATTCATTTTAAGTTCATCAATCAGGAGAAGCTAGACTATGCTGCAGTAACTAAATATCAAATTTCTTCATAGCTTAACAAAATTAAACTTTATTTTAAACTATATTAAGCTTTATATTTTCAACACAAGTTGGCAGTGGGTTTGTGTCCACACATCACCCTATGCCATTTTATGATGCAATCATGCACATGTGCTGTCACGTTCACTGTGACACAGAAAGAGAAAGCTGAAAAATCAAATATCGTCAATTAAATGCTTTGGTCTGGTGAAACAGGTAAATTCCCTGATCCCCCTCACAGGTTGGGTGGTGGGGGTGTGGCCTGCCTGTTTGATCACTGCTGCTGCTGCTCAAACCCCTGATAAGAAGGGGAACATACAAAGGAACAGGTGCAGGAGCCTAAGTGGGCATGTGTTACATTGTGCCTGCAGTCCATGGATGGCTTGAGTGTTAACCGGGTCAGTGGACGCTCTGCCTTTCTGCAAGAGCAGAGGGCCAGTGTGACAGCTTTCTGTATCCTGAGCTCTTGTCCAGCGTCCTGGAGGAATTTGATCACACACGGACTGAAAGGATGGATACAGGGGTTTTATTGAGTGGTGGAGGTGGCTCTTGGCAGCATGGATGGGAAGCCAGAAATGGTGATGGAGTGGGGAGATGATCTTCTTCTGGAACCTGGCCGTTTAACAGTCAAACTCCTCTCCCACTGCCCCCAGCTGAATTCCTCTCGGCATTCAGATGTTCCTCCTCCTCTCTCTTTCTCTGTCACATCATTCTGCCCTTTATCTGCATGCCTCCTTGTCTCTTTGTCTGCTCATCTGCCTCTAGAACCTGGGGTTCAGAGTTTATATGGGTACAGGATAGGGAGCATGGTGGATCAAAAGGCAACTTTGAGGCATAAAAACAGAAACACCTGTCCCTATTTAGGGCCGTGCGTCTCCAGGCTTGAAGGTGGGTCCTTTCTCAGGGGACTACTCTCTTCTACCCAGTGTTTCCCTGTCTCCTGTCCATATCATTGGAAGTGGCAGGCCACTTCTTCTCATGTATTCTATTGATAAAATATTAGATATTTAATCATCCCAATTTCAGGAAGTTAGGAAATTTTAATTTTCCCATGTACTTTCAAGAAGACAAGAACTATAATTTTTATGGATACCTAGAACTTCTATTACAATACTCTAAAATAGTATTATAATCTATGGTCACTAGAAAGACATTAAAAGAGATGTATGTACATACTTATGGCCTCATTCAACGCAGGACAACATTCAACGTCCTTAATGTTGTTACTTACAATATTTAACAATGTCCTTCGACTTTTCAGAAAAGCTTAATCTTTCCACTTATGTTGTATATGAGTTGACTGGTCATACAGAAAGACTTTATAGTGCAGTGGAAAGAACATGGATGTTGGGTAAAACATGCATGCATATGAATTCTAGATACATGTTGTAACTATAGGCAAAATATTTAAACTCTCCAAAATTTGTTATTTTATTTGCATCATAAAGATAATATATAAACTTCAGAATTTTTTACCTGAAAATGAAATGAGGCAAATAAGATTACTGAGTACAATACCTTACACAGAATTAGTAAAGTACTTCCTCCATTTACCTTTTTTTTCCCCCTGCCACCCCTAATCTAGTCAGACCCATTGGGTTTAGAGATGATTGAGAACCTTTTTTAGTACATCCACTTATAGAATAAGTTCATTTCACCTTCCTTGAGGAGTTGATTGAAAGTTGCATTAAATAAATGTATTTTGAATTCTAAGAGAGTTGTACCATTGGGCCATGTTCCACCTTTCTCTAGCTCCAAAGGATGTACTTCATAGGCAAGAAGGACAGATTGTTATCTCTGAGATAGCGAGTTTCTGATTTAGAAGGACTTACATATGCATGCTCTTTGGCTTACTGTTCTGTGCCTTTTGTGGAACTGGTGAGAGTCAGACTCTGAAGCTCTATGGCAATGCTATCCCAGATCTTAGGCATCATTTACCTAGTCCACCATGCACACTTTACTCATACACTTCCACAAGCAGGCACTAGGAGCAGGGATGTGGAATGCATTTGAAAAAAAGTTTTATTATGGTTTGTGTGCTGCTTTAATTTAATCCCAGTTTTCCCTGAAACCATGAAAATGTCAACATTTCAATCAAAATTTTAGGTCAAGCACTTTAATTGTTAATAACCAGGTTGTTACCCAATCAGTTATTTTGTGTGTTACTGAATTACTGAAATCATGGAAAGCAACACTTATATTTTTGTTGTAAAAGGAAATCAGCTTTTTGAGGGAAAATAATTATATCGCTTCCCATAGCTCCTTCAGGTTCTCGTATAACTTGTTCTACTGCATTACCTCAGCAGTGACTGTTGATAAAATGGCAAGCATCTTCTTAAAACCCAGGAAGCATGGTTGGCAAATAATGCTGCTTTAATGGGACATAAATGCCCTCTCTTGATATTTGGCCATTTGACATATGTCTGACATCTGGGCTTTGACTGATTTAACACATAATTATATATTTAAAGTTAGGAAAGAGATACTCAAAAGTAAGTCTTGCTCCTGTTTCTAAACACTCAGAATCAAGAATCAAGGACCAGGCATGTCCCAACAGACTGTCAACGATCTACATCAACAGCGATTCAAGCTCCCTGGAGGGAAATCACCTCTTTGTGTGTTTTTTGGAAAATAAGTAATTTATATTATTACTCTAAAAATATAGTTGAAGTATAAAAATGCAGTTACCCCTTTTCATTGCAATAATTTACCAAAGTAACATATCACAAACTAAATAAAACTCAGATTATTAAAAGACGCTCAACACTTAAAAAATTTAACCAATTTACATTAACATTTTTATGACAATATCACTTTCAATTTTAAAAGCAACTGTAAATAGAAACCACTGTGAACACAAAGTCCAGATTCATTTTCACAAATATTTTTCTTCATTGTTTTTTAAAGAGATAAAAAGTAACCCACCTATATTCAAATTAAACTGGTTTTAAATTAATTGAAAGCTGAAGGGTTGATTAATAAGAAGTATGGACTAATCCTTCTAATCCTTAAGCAGATTATCTAGAAATAGATTTCTGATGGTCATACACAGTGCATCACAAAAATACTGGAGTGCCTGTTTTAAAAAATGTAACTGTGCTTTAAAAAATAAACAAACAAAATCCTGCAACCAAAACCAAACAACTCCACAGTATTTGCTAAAATATAATAATTCAAATTTAATTGACAAACTACATGCTTAATTGTAGTATTATGTTACAATGACAGAAGTTGATCATTGTCATCTCTGGCATTTTTTCTAGAGTTGCTCTTTATTACTGAGCTATATTAGTCAGGGTTATCTAGAGAAACAGAACCAACAGTTTGTATGAGGGTGGGCTGGAGAGAGAGGGAGGGACAGAGAGGCAGGAGAGAGGAGAGAGAAAGAGAGATTAAAGAGAGACCCAGAGACTTTAAATAATTGGCTCACATGACTGTGGGTGATGGCAAGTCCGAAATTTGCAAGGTGGGCCGGTAGGCTAGGGACTCAGAAAAGAGCTGATATTGCAATTTTGAGTCTACAAGTAGTCGGGAAATAGAATGCTTTCTTCCTCAGGGGACCTCAGTCTTTTTTTTTAAGACCTTCAACTGTGGGAACTACCCACATTATGGAGGGTAATCTGCTTTATTCAATGTCTACTGAGGTAAATGTTAATCACATCAAAAATACCTTCACAGCAACATTCATACCAGTTGACTGATCAAATACCTGGACTCCATAGTATATCCAGGTTGACACACATAAATAGCCGTAACATGAACATATCATCTTGTGTTTGTTGGTTAGGATGGTTTGATATTTTCATTATTATTTTTTAAAGTTTCTTGTAGGCTTTTTGGACTGTGTCAAAGCCTCTCCAAAAAATAAATGCATAATTCTTGATTGCATCAATGGTAAAGATGAGTCAGTTTTCTTTAGTGTGAAATTAATTAACATGGAATCCATAAGGAATGTAGGCTAATCAGCTCTATCGTCTCAGTTTCATAATTGCTATGTAGTTACCTGGGTTCAGAAATTTCAACAATGCAAAACAAAGCAGACTATAAAAGAACAAACAGGAAACTCTGATATTGTGGATTTTAAATTATCTTCCTAAATAAAAAAAAATAGGAGAGACATCAGCAAGACAGCAGAAGAGGGGATCCCAGCCTTTGTCATCACCAAGGGAAAGACCTTCATGTGAGTGCTAGGGGTCTTTTTGTTGATAAAAGTCAACAATTAGACATCTACCCATAAATGAAAATATCCCTAGAGAATTCAGGAGTCCATTTAAGAAGCTGTAACAACACAGTGGGACAACCACATTTGAGAATAACAGCACAAAACAATTAGGAAGAAGTAGTTTCATTTACCCTGCATTATCTCATCCCTCAGGTCAGCACAGCACTGAGTGGGAATGCCCAACCCATGAGTTCCCTTCACAGGGAAAAGGAGAGAAAGATGAGTAACAAATTTCCCTAGCTTTTTGGAATACTTTCCAAAGGACCCACTTTGATTATACTCCATTCAGATTGCAAGGGAAATTAACATAGCTGAGACATCTGAAGATAGCTAAGAACAAAGATGAAAGGCAAGGATTATCAGTTTCAGCCACATAGCAGGTCCCCGGGCTATCTCCAGTGGTCTACTCTACGGAGAATCCCAACAGCATTTGCCACTGAGGGCCTCAAAATCCCTCATAGCTTATGTGCATCCTCTGCAGCTTTCACTGCTGAGGAACCCCCATGGTTCACCATCATAGGCCACAAAGAGGTGCGCCACAGAGGAAACCAAGAATTTTCACTGCTAAGGAAACCAACAGCCAGCACAGCCTCTGTGGACTACTCAGTCTTTACCAGGGAGGGCCCTGCAGTTTCTTTGCCTTCTCAGACTTCTGTCTGAGCCATGCCTCTCCCTCCACACTCTCTGGAGCTGCTCCAGCTGGTGTTGCCAAGTGTGCTTTTGCCCCAGAAACTAGCAAGGTCACTGCATTTGTGTCTGCAAATGGCCTAGACGTTTACTTGTGGTCCCAGTTCCCACTTCTGTATGGGTATACGAAGCTGTCTCCTACAGCCACATGCATGCCCATCACCAGCCCCAATTTCTGCAGCACTGTGTGTCCACACAGCCAATCTAACCACTGTCAACAATCCCCACCACCATGTGCTAGTTCATAGCTGTCCCTTACAGCTGCACATGTGCATATTTCTAGCCTCGGCCCCGGGAGCTACTTTATGCACATAACGGGCCTAACCCCTATCGCCAGCCCTCACAATCACACATGTTCCTGCAAATGGCCCTTGCAGTCATGTACTTGGTTGCCACTAGCCCCAGTCCCTGTAACAGCCTATGCAAGCCACAGGACCCTGCTGCTAGCTATGCATGTGCTCACAAGTGACCCCTGCTGCTATGTACATGCCTACAGCTAGCCAGCCCCTACAACAGAGACTGTACACACTACTGGCCCCAGTCTCCACAACCAGTAGCTCTAACCCCTCATTACTGAACCCAGAGATGCTGCTGAAGACCCCAATGGACCTTACAGCCACTGCAGACACCTGAAGCAGCCCTCACTGCCAAAAACCATGCAGATGTTGCAGACTGCAGCTGCTTGAGTTAATGAGACACTGTGACGCCGTGCATTGAGAGCCTCTGCATGCCCCCACACTTTGTGTCTGGTGACACAGCACACTCCAGCCAGGCTCCCACCCCACAGGTAAGTGTCTTTCCTTACCAAAGCAGTTTATGAGATACGTAAGAGGTTACTATTTATTTGAATGTGCAGACATCTATGCAAGGCGTCAAGAGTTGTAAGAAATCAGAAAAACATGACATTACCAAAGGAACAAAATAAAATTCTAATAACCAAACCCAAAGAAATAGAGATCCACAAATTCCCTAAGAATAATTCAAAATAATTGGTTTAAAGAAGCTCAGTTAATACGAGATACATATAAACAATATAATAAAATCTGGAAAACAATACAAGAAAAAAATAACAATTTCAAGAGATATAAAACATTAAAAACCGAAAAGAAATTTTGGAACTAAAAAATACAGTAACTAAAATAAAAAATGCAGTATATTGTCACTTGTAAGTGGTAACTGAATGATGGGAACATATGAACACGGATGGGGAACAATACAAATTAGGTCCTGTTGGGAGATGCTGGAGGAGGGAAAGCATCAGAAAGAATAGCTAATGCATGCTGGGCTTAATATCTAGGTGATGGGTTGATATGTGCAGTAAACCACCATGGCACACATTTACCTATGTAACAAACCTGCGCATCCTGCACAAGTACCCTGGAACTTTAAACGAAAGTTGAAGAAAAAAAAAAAAAACCACCTTAAAAAAATAACAAAAAAATGCAATAGAGAGCTTCAAGCAGAAGAATCAGCAAATATAAAGACAGATCATTTGAACTTGTCTAATCATAGGAGACAACGGAAAACAATGAAAAGGGATTTTAAAACATCTATGAGATTTTATGGAACACCATTAATAGACTTAATATTCACATTATAGAGATTATAGTGGAGAAAAGACAAAATCAGGGCAATAAAGTTGTTTTAAAGATAATGGGCTGGGTGCGGTGGCTCACGCCTGTAATCCCAGCACTTTGGGAGGCCAAGGTGGGCAGATCACCTGAGGTCAGGAGTTCGAGACCAGCCTGGCCAACATGGTGAAACCCTGTCTCTACTAAAAATACAAAAATTACCCAGCCATAGTGGCAGGTGCCTGTAATCCCAGCTACTTGGGAGGCTGAGGCAGGAGAATCCCTTGAATCTGGGAGGTGGAGGTTGAGTGAGCCAAGATTACACCATTGCACTCCAGCCTGGGCAACAGAGCAAGACTCTGTCTCAAGTGATGATAATAATAATAATGATAATAATAATAATAATAATAATAATGGCTGGAGACTTGCCAAATCTGGGGAGATATATGGATATCTAGGTACATGAAGCTAAAAATTCTCCAATCAAGATCAACTAAAGGTAGACTTCACCAAGACATATTATAATGACACTGTCAACATCAAAGACAGAGAGTTTTGAAAAAAGCAGAAGTGAGTTTCATCACATGCAAGGAAAATCTTCTCAGGCTTTTAGTAGATATCAGTAGAAACTTAACAGGCCAGTGAGAGAGAGAGATAATATATTCAAAGTGTTTACAGAAATTAACAGCCAACCAACAATAATTTACCCAGCAAAGCTATCTTCAGAAATGAGGGAGAGATATAGATTGTCCTGTGAAACAAAATCAGAGGGAATGAATCACCACTAGACCTGCCTTTAAAGAAATGCTGAAGAGAGATCTTTAAGATGAAACCAAAGAATGCTACTTAGTAATATAAAAACATATGGAAGTATAAAATGCATTGGTAAAAATAAATATATAGTCAAATTCAGAATATCCTAATACTGTGATGTTGGTGTATAAATCACATATAACTGCAGTATAAAGGTTAAAAGACAAAGTCATAAAAATAACAATAGCTACAATAATTTGTTAATGGACATATTATATACACAGTTGTAATTGTGACATCAAAAACAAATATGTGGTGAGGAGTAAAAGCACATGGCTTTTGTATATGATCAATGTTGTTATCAGCATAAAATATACTGTTTTAACTATAAGATGTTTTATGTGAGCCTCATGGTATCTACACAGCAAAAACCTACGGTAGATAAATGCAAGACAAAGAGAAAGGAATCAAAGAAGCCCATGACAGAAAATCGTCAAATCACAAGGAAATATAGTAAGGAAGGGGGAAAAAAAAAAGCAAAGAATCGACAAAGCAGACAAAAAGTAATTAATAAAATGGGAGTAGTAAGTCCTTACCTCTCAATAATTATGTTGAATGTAAAGTGAATTAAATTCTCTAATCACAATACATAGAAGGGATAGATAAAACCAATACTCAACTATATACTGATTAAAGAGAGTCACTTTAGCTTTAACTACGCACATAGACTGAAAGTGGAGATATGGAAAGAGATATTTCACTCTAATGTAAATCAAAAGAAAGCAAGTGATGCTATTCTTACAGTAGTCGAAATAGACTTTGTCAAAATCTTTTACAAAAGACAAAGATGGTCATTATGTATTGATAAAGGGAATAACTCCTCAAAATGATATAATTATAGATATTAATATATATGTATCCAATGCTACAGCACATAAATACATAAAGCAAATACTAACAGATAGTACAAGACTGCATTACCCCACTTTCAACAATTGATTGAGCATCCAGACAAAAAATCAATAAGGAATCATTGGACTTGAACCAAACTTTAAACCAAATGGACCTACAGACATATATAGAACGTTCCGTCCCACAACAACAGAATACACATCCTTCTCAAGTGCACAAAGAACATTCTCCAGGATAGAATATACATTAGGCTACAAAATAAATCTTAACACATTTAATAAGAATTTTGAAATGATATTAAGCATCTATTGCAGCAACAATTATATGAAACTAGTAATCAAGAGTATGAGGAAAATTGGAAAATTGACAAATATGTGCAAATACACTTCTGAATAACCATCGAGTCGAAGAAACCAAAATAGACAATTTTTAAAAAGTTTGGATACAAATAAAAATTGAAATGACAATATACTAAGACTTACTAGATGCAGGAAAAGCATCTCATACATTCTAAGAGACAAATTTATAGTGATAAAGGCCTACATTAGGAAAACAAGAAAGATCTCATGTAAACAACCTGAGTTAATACCTCAAGGAACTAGAAAAAAACTAAACACAAAGTCCTCAGAATGAAGGATATAATAAAAATTAAAAAATACATAAATAAGAGACTAGAAAAACAATACAAAAGTTCAATAAAACTAAGAGTTGGTTTCTTGAAATGTACAAAATTGACAAACTTTGGCTACATTAAGAAAAAAGAAACATGTCTCAAATATACCAAAAGAAATCAAAAGTGAAAGAGGAGACATTATGACCATCATACAGAAATATAAAGGATCGTAGGAGACTGCTTTGAACTATCATATGACAACAAATTGGAAAACCTAGAATTAATGGATACACTCTAAGAAAGCTACAACCTAAAAAGAGTGAGTGATGAAGAAAGAGAAAATCTGAACAGACCAATAATGAGTGAGGAGATTGAATCAGTAATCGAAAACCACTCATCAAAGAAAAGTCCAGGACCAGTTGGCTTCACTGGTAAATTCTAGCAACATAAAAATAAAAATGAATAAATAAACTAATGCTGAGTCTCCCCAAACTCTTTCAAAAAGTTAAATAGAACACAACAGTCAAACTCATTTTATAAGGCTAGCATTGCCCTAATACTAAAACCAAACAAGAAAACTAAAATAACATTATAGATCAATATCCCTGATTCACACAAATGCAAAAATTCTCAATAAAATACTAACAAACCAAATTCAACAATACATTAAAAGTATCATTCACTTTGATTAAATTGCATTTATCTCTAGGATCCAAAGGTGTTTTGATATATGCAATTCAATAAATGTGATATACCCCATTAACAAAATGAAGGATAAATGATATGATCATCTCAGTAGACACAGAAAAAGCATTTGACAAATTTCAACATTCCTTCAGCAAAAATTCTAAAAACACTGATATAGAAGGAATTTACCTCAACATAATAAAGGCAATATATGTCATGCACACAGCTAATGTTATACTCAGCAGTGAAAATCTTAAAGCATTTCCTCTAAGACAATGAACAAGATAAGATAAGTGCTCTCCCATCCGCCTCTACTCAACACTGTCCTAGAAGTTCTAAGGAGAACAATTAGGCAAGAAAAAGAAATAAAAGTCATCAAAACAGGAAAGAAAAAAGTAAAACTGACTCTTTGCAAATGACATGAATCTACACATAAATATCCTTTAGGTTATCTTTGACACCATCAAAAAAAAAAGGCAGGGGAGAAAGAAAAATAAAGTGTTATCAGTGAAAAATAAGTAAGCTCAGTAAAGTTTTAGGATACAAAATCAATATCCAAAATTCAGTTGTGTTTCTATACACTAATAATAAACTATCTGAAAAATAAATTAAGAAAGCCATTTTGTTTATTGTGGCATCAAAACGAATAAAATACTTAGGGATAAATTTAACAAGGAGGTCAATGAGCTGTACACTGAAAACTATAAGAAACTGATTTAAAAAACTGAAGAAGACACAAATAATTGAAAAAGTATCTTGTGTTCATTGATTGGAATAATTAAAATGTCTCTGCTACCTAAAGTGATCTATAGATTGAAAGCAATCCCTATTAAAAAGTCAATAATATTACTCACAGAAAAATAAATGGTTCTAAAATTTACACAGAGCCATGAAAGACTCCAAATAGATACAGTAATCTCAAGGAAAAAATAACAAAACTGCTGGCATAATACTCCCTAACTTCAAATTATACTACAAAGCTATAGCAATTAAAATGGTGTGGTACTAAAATAAAAACAGGTACATAGACCAATGGAAGAGAGTGAGCCGAGATCGTGCCACTGCACTCCAGCCTGGGTGACAGAGCCAGACTCCATCTCAAAAAGAAAAAAAGAACACCACACCATCACATCTCCTCTTCCATCACTTGGTGATAAGAAACATCCACCTCCCCGTATAGACATAGGTATAAGCAGAGGGTGAGGCACAAGCACAACAGTAGAAGGTAGTTTCAAACTGCCTGCTTTTGCAGCTTACCTGGGCTTTTTATTCTTCTTCTTACTGGATCCTGGTTGTTCTGCTTCCAATTTGTGTTGATCCCACCCGACCTTAACACTTGATGGGTCTAATGGAGCTCAGCTCATAAAGAATATTTTTACTTGTCCTAAATTTAAATAAAAGAAATGGCCCTCTGTTCCCCTTCAGCCAATACATGACTATGGGCCACCCATGGGAGAAGTTACAAGGCGGTTTCCTGCAGCTGAGTGAACCGAATAATGAAAGACACAGCTGTGGGCCATCAACAGCAGATATTCCCAGCAGCTGTGTGTAGTTTTTCTTGACCATGAAGAGAGGATCTTGGTGCAACACTACAGAATCCACTACAAAGAATATGTATTATATGTTTTGACTACCAGATTAAAGAGGACGGTAAAAATATCACAGTTTAACTAGTTGAGCAAACCTCAAATCTAAAGGAATTTGCATTTTTACTTAATTTTGAAATATTAATGGGAGCATGTGGTAGGAGAGATGAAATTATATAAAGAAGTCAGCATTTGTAATGCATAGAGTCATAAAGGGGTGATGCATACTTTAATAACAGTAAAACTGCCATGCTCTTCTGCTTGTTGAGAATTTTTTTCAAAGAGGAAACTCTTATTTATTTCTAACAACTTAGCTTATATATATATCTTCATATATAATGCTTTCCCTGAACATGTGTTCTAGTCTAACTTAAATGCCTTTCTCTCTCATTTCCTGAGATTTCCTCTACTTAGGTTCTAACATTCAGTTAGAAGTTAGTACTCTGGGCTGGATGCAGTGGCTCAGGCCTCTAATTCCAGCACTTTGGGAGGCCGAGGCAGGCAGGTCACCTGAGGTCAAGAGTTTGAGACCAGACTGGCCAACATGGCGAAACTCCATCTGTACTAAATATACAAAAATCAGCCGGGCATGGTGGCAGATGCCTGTAATCCCAGCTACTCAGGAGGCTGAGACATGATAATCGCTTTCACCTGGTAGGAGGAGGTTGCAGTGATCTGAGATCACGCCAATGCACTCCAGCCTGGGTGATGGGGCCAGACTCTGTCTCAAAAAAAAAAAAAAAAAAAAAAAACAGAAGAAGTTATTAGCACTCTGCAAGAATAGTATGATCCCATTGAGGATGGAGAATATTTTTATTTATCTCTATCTACTCAGTGTCTATAGTAGTCTACTGCCTATAGTAGATGCCATGGCTTTTCTTGATGATTGAATAAATGCATGTAGCTTTCTTGGCAGAAATGCAGACAGGCACTATGTGGATGAACTGAAATACAGTAAGACGTACATATTACTTTCTGTTATCTAGCGCTGGGACTATGAAATGTTAGCAATGAGGAATCAGAAGCTATAAAGGAGGAAGAGCCAAAGCTGGATTAAAGCAAGAAAGATGGTTAGTCTGTCTTAACATTCATGACATATACCCTACTGACTGCTTTCACCTGTGTCTAGGTTTTACTTTCATTCTCATTTTAAAAAGTGTCGGCCAGACACAGTGGCTCACACCTGTAATCCCAGAACTTTGGGAGGCTGAGGTGGGCAGATCACGAGGTCAGGAGTTTGAGACAAGCCTGGCCAGCATGGCGAAACCCCGTCTCTACTAAAAATACAAAAAAAAAAAAATTAGCCGGGCGTGGTGGTGTGCGCCTGTAGTCCCAGCTACTTGGGAGGCTGAGGCAGGAGAATTGCTTGAACCTGGCAGGTGGAGGTCGCAGTGAGCCAAAATTGCACCACTGCACTCCAGCCTGGGTGACAGAGCGAGACTCCATCTCAAAAAAATAAAAAATAAAAAAGTGTATTTTTCTTGTGAGAGAAAGAAAAGATAAAGGTGAAAAATGTAGGAAACAGATGACAAAAACTAGAATACATACTCTATATAATATCTGAACCTGACATAATATTATAGAAGCTTTTATTTTAAACTTGAATAGCAGTTTTATGGTTCAGGTATTCCACAGTTTGGATGGAGAAAACTCAGAGTATTTATTTCACATGTTTAACTTTCATCCCTGGTAGCTTTCATCGCAGTGTTTACATTTGGCATTTGGAATACCTACTTCCCTTGCTAGGATATTCAGATTGACTGCAGCTCATTGGCTGTTTACACCTAGATTGCTAGTTTTGTTAGTTGACTAGCGCTAGCACTATGACATTCCACTCTCATGTTTTTGTTGTTTTGTTTGTTTGTTTAGACAGAGTCTCACTCTGTTGCCCAGGCTGTAGCACAGTGGAGCAACCGGAGCTCACTGCAGCCTCAACCTCTCAGGCTCAAGTGATCTTCCCACCTCACCCTTACAAGTAGCTGGGGCTACAGGTATGTACCACCATACCTGGCTAATTGTTTATTTTATCTTTAGTGGAGATGGGGTCTTGCTATGTTGCTCAGGCTGGTCTCAAACTCATAGCCTCACGTGGTCTTCCTGCCTCAGCCTCCCAAAGTTTTCGGATTACAGGTGTGAACCACTATGCCTGGCCTACCCTCCTTTTCTTTAACAGTTCTTCTCTTTCATTGCATTCTCTGTTAACTGTTGTCAGTTTTTACTTTAATCACATACATATGCAATGTATTGATCCCCAAATATTTTGCAGTATAATACTAGTTGTACACTTTTCAAGTATTTAAACTTTTTACTAAAAAACCCCCAAATGTTTAAATCATATAAAGTTGTTAAATTTGTTAAATAAAAAGACAAAGTGCTTTGTAAGGATTTTTATAAAATCCTTATAAACAATCTTCAAATACTCTTAAAATGTTGTGAAGTTGCACATTACGGGAATTTTAGAATTGTTTTAAAAAAATTAAATAAATATTTAGCATGGAAAATGTTTCTAACAAGTAGTCATTGCCTAGCTAGTGCCTATCACTGTCTATAAATTTTCATAAATCAATGAGTTTGATTTTCCACGTGTGTGTGCGTGAGTTATATGGAGGTGTAATCATGTGATAACCACACCCAGATGAGCTAATCATTGTGTATACCTAAGAATGATTTAGAAAGAATTCGAGCTAGAATGTAGTACAGATATAATGAAATGAGAGCCTAAACAGAAGGGGATAGATTGAAAAGGAAGTTCAAGAAAAATATAACTTTGTCTGCAGCTGTATAGCTCAAGTTAAATTCATGCATCGGATAATTTCTAAGCTATACTTAGTATTATACTGATACTACTTACTGTGTTCCAGGGATATACGGCAACACAGTGAGGCACAAAAGATAATATGGAAACTGTCCCCAAGATGTTCAGGATCCTCTGGGAAAGAAAACATGTTGAAATAAGTCAGGATATGCTGCTTCTTTTGTTACAAAATTCTATAAGCAAATAAACATCAAACTCATTGTTCAGTGAGACTGGTTTTGATTGAAGAACCTAATAGGACTTCTCAAATAAGTTGATCATTAGAATGGGTTATGATTTATGAATAGTCTTTCTACAGATGGCAAGGTCTAGGGAGCCAATTCCAGGCAGAAGAAGGATAACCAGTGACATAGGAAAGCAAAGCTTCACAAAATTTAGAAACTATTTTGAAGACAAAAAATAACAGATGTTGGCAAATATGTGGAGAAAAGGAAATGCTTGTAAACTGTTGGTAGGAATGTAAATTAGTGTAATCCCTATGGAAAACAGTATGGAGGTTTCTCAAATAATTAAAAATAGAATTACCATTCAACTCAGAAATTCCACTGCTGGGCTTCCACCCAAAGGAAAAGAAATCACTCTATCAAAATGATTTCTCACACTCATGTCTTATCACTGCACTATTCACAAGAGCAAAGTCATAGAATCAACCTAGGTACCCACAATGGTGGATTGTATAAAGAAAATGTGGCATATATACACAATGGAATACTATGCAGCCATAAAAAAATTGAAATTATGTCCTTTTCAGCAACATGGATGCAGCTGGAGACCATTATCCTAAGTGAATGAATGCTGAAATAGAAAATCAAATACTGTGAGATGTGGGAGCTAAACACTAGGTATGCATGGACATGAAGATGGAAACAACAGACACTGGGAACTCCAAGTGTTTCCAAGTGGGAGGAGGGAGGGAGAGCAGTAGGGTTGGAAAACTACCTATTGGGTACGATGGTCACTATTTTGGTGACAGGTTCAGTAGAAGCCTAAACCCTAGCATTATGCAATATACCCATGTAACAAATCTACACCTGTACCCCTGAATCTAAAATAATAATATGCATTTTAATAATTCAACTGTATTTTTTGATGTTAATCACTGTTGTCCACAATATGTGGGAACAGAAAGAGTCGAGAGAGACAGATTTTTGTCAAATTTTGAAGTGTTTTACACTGTATCCTATAGGCAAAGGAGAGACACCAAGAGGTGGGAAGGGGAAAACATTCCTGTGGTCTGTATATGAGGTCAGCCTGGCAGCAGTGTGGATGAAGGAGCAAAGAAGTGAGCAAATACAATATGCGATGTTTGAAAAGATGTTCAGAGGCATAAGCAGTAGAGGTATTTGAACATGTTAGATGATCTCCTGCTGATGTTGTGGAAGGAATTCTGGTGAAAGACAGGGGTGACGGATTTATGAATGATTTCATCCTTTTCAGCCCTAAAATTATAAGATTTTATAAGTTTCCAAAACATAGTGGAATATGCATAGGTTTCAGGTCAGAGGGCTTTGGATTAAAACCCCACCTCTGCCATCTTTTTTAACATGAATCTGGGATTGTCTTTAATCTTTTGGAGTCTGTTTTCTCATCCGTAAAATGAGGGTGAGCATTGAGCCTCGTTGTAAGGAGTGTGCTTAGCTCAGTGCCCAGTAGACAGTAAATACTCAGTGAAGTGAATCAAGCAGTCACTTAAGAGGACAGATGAACCAGCCTTCTGGCTTTTGCTTTGTGGCATTTTGTTTTAAGAGGTCAGCCTCGATCTCATACCTTTATTGCAAAGCCACATGCATAGCCTCCTGTTGAACAGATGCCTCTCTTACCCACACACTCTTATCACCTGTGACCAGGTGTGTATTTGTACTCTGTCTTTATTTTACCAGTGAACTCTTAGAAATGTTCCCAGGGTCCATCTGGTATTAATCCTAGGAAATGACAGATACTTAGACCAAATTACACAAGATTGAAAGCACCATTTGTTCAGCTATTAAACCAATGAAAGGACACTTTTGTCAAGAAAAACTGTTCAGTAAGGCAAAAATCTGTGTAAGATAAACATCTTTCATTTTTGTCCTGGGAGAGTAAAAATAGTAGCTTTATGTCATCAATATTTGGAGATGCTTTGAAATGTGTTTAAGTTGGAAATACAAGGGATATCAGAAGTAGTATTTCTTGTCCAATTTATGCCTGTAATTCTCCTTAAAATTGTTATTTCCCAACAGCTGTTAAAACAAAAACAACAGTGTTTGCTTTGACTCTGAATATATTCCGAACTCTCCTCCCAGTTTCAAAATTAACATAGGGTTCACTAAGCTAATAAATTACATTTAATAATATGCTAAGTTATGGGATAAGGTGAGCCAAGAATGTTTTAGGTGGTATCCTAGTATTACTTAACATTTTTTAAATGTATTATCCTATTCTTATTTAAAGTTCCTGAAGGCCAAAGAGAAAAACAGGCTTGCCATTGTTTTATGTGCCCTCTACCTGTAGCTCAGAGGGCAGGTAATACCTATTTAAGGTCTGTTTCACATATGATATTTGGGCATATCTTGAAGACATTGTGTTTTGATGAAAATTCTAGGAGATATTTCCCATGAAGGATATGCTTAGGGTAAAATTGGACTTTGATCTTTGTCTGACTTCTGCCTTTTTGTTTTTTGGTTCTTCTGAGATGGAATCTCACTCTGTCGCCCAGGCTGGAGTGCAGTGGCACGATCTCGGCTGACTGCAACTTCTGCCTCCCAGGTTCAAGCAATTCTCCTGCCTTAGCCTCCCAAGGAGCTGGGACTACAGATGTGTGCCACCACGCCTGGTTAATTTTTGTATTTTTAGTGGAGATAGGGTTTCGCCATGTTTGCCAGGCTGGTCTTGAACTCCTGACCTCAAGTGATCCACCTGCCTCGACCTCCGAAAGTGCTAGGATTATAAGCATGAACCACCATGTCCAACCTCTGTCTGACTTCTGCATTTGACTCTCCCAGTTTTCTCAACATAAGGCTCACAGAGACAACATAGAAGAAGGAAGAGACATATTACAATTCTTATTCATTCGTCTGGTGTTAGTCCTCACATTAGTTAGTATTCAGCAAGAATGGAGAGACCTGGGCTGGAGGATAATCAGAGAAGCAAGATACAGACATGATTTGAATCACCCCTTCTCTTGGAACCAGGTCCAATTTTCTGAATTTTCCCTCTGTTCCTTCTTGTGAAAAGAAATGTTCAGCAGTACTAATTGTACAGGGAATTCTAACACAGTGGACAGAGCTGAGTTTACCCTGAACTCAAGCTGGGGCCTTCCTCCGTTTTGATTATCCCATCTGTCATTTTGCATTAAAGCCATGTCCTGCCATTCTGTCTCCTTATATAAAGAGTATGAACAGTGCTTGTCATAACTGTATCCTTTGGGCACAGAACCAGGTCAGGCATGTGGTGGGTACCCATTTGTCAAACATCTGAATAGGTGAATGTATCCATCCATGCATGCAAGGATTAATGAATGGTATCATTTAGAAGATAAAAGTACTTATTAATAAGTATTGATTGCAGTCAAATTGTATTAGACTTTGTGTGTTAATAGGTGTCCCAGGGAAAAAAAAAATTGCCACAATAATAGCTTTCTCACATTTTCCTTTTGTATTGCTATCATCCCTGACTGTAATAGTTAGCCTTAGAACCTAAAGATATCGGGTATCAGTTACTAAGGAGTTTATAATCCAGATGAAAAATGCCCCATGACTCCATGCTATTTGAAATACTTGTATAGAAACATACTAAAAATGTAGAAGTGTGAGTGCTTTCTTATAATGCATACATTCTCTCCTTTGCCAGAAGCACTGAAGTTTTGGCCTCTGGAATATCTTTTTGCTAATGATGACTATCGTCAACAATCAATAAAGGTGAATGAATACCCAGAAGCACTGGAGGAGAAAATTGCAAACTCAATATCCAAACACACAGCTAGAAAAATTATTATCTAATTACTGGTCAGGTCAGTTTTGTGCAGATTGTTTTTAATTATTTGTATTTTTCCAGGGACAGCAAATAAAATTCTGCTACAGTGGAAATCACTGTATGGTGGTAACATGCTTGTGTTTGCCATATAGCTTTTTTAATCTGTTAAACTGCAAGACTATTGCCGTAACGTTTAATGTAGCAAGAGGCTCTCAGGGCTTGTATCCCTGACCTCAAACTACCCCAGAGACTCGTGCAGGACACTGTATCTAAAGTGAGCCTGTTTATCTGGAAGTGGGTATAGAAGGCATCAACAGCACTCCAAAGTCCTTGTAATCTCAATTAACTAGGAGTAGAGAGATCTAGCCCATGTTAAAGTGGCAGTGCTCTGCAAGGATAATTACATTTTATTTAACGTCGAAAGATTTGGAAATGATTCCTGTCACTATCATCTTGCTAATATCATTAGCTCCTTAGGCCTGGCTTTCTTCCTCTACAATATGGAATAATAATAAATTACACCATACAGAGTGTCTGTGAAAAATCAGGTGAAGGTCAGGCACGGTGGCTCACGCCTGTAATCCCAGCACATTGGGAGGCCGAGGTGGGCGGATCATGATGTCAGGAGTTCAAGACCAGCCTGACCAACATGGTGAAACCCTGTCTCTACTAAAAATACAAAAATTAGCTGGGCATGGTGGCACACGCCTGTAATCCCAGCTACTCAGGAGGCTGAGGCAGGAGAATCACTTGAACCCGGGAGGCAAAGGTTGCAGTGAGTTGAGATCACTCCACTGTACTCCAGCCTGGGTCACAGAGTGAGACTCCATCTCAAAAAAAAAAATCAGGTGAAAACATATGTTTACTACCAATGTTTTTCATGAGATTGAAATTTCATTCCACATACGCCATTAGTTAACAATTTCTTTTGTATTTCTTATTCTACAGTCTACTTGATAATGTTTTGAAGATCAGATATGTGGTTAGAATTCGTAATAAAATGTTTATTTACCTCCATATATCTAAATAGTGTGTATATTCTAATTGTCTCCTGACTGACTAATCAAATTTAGACATTATGTTTTTTTTTTTTTTTTTTTTTTTTTTTTGAGACAAAGTTTTGCTCTTGTCCCCCAGGCTGAAGTGCAAATGTCTGGATCTCGGCTCACTGCAACCTCCACCTCCCGGGTTCAAGCGATTCTCCTGCCTCAGCCTCCTGAGTAGCTGGGATTACAGGTGCCTGACACCACGCCTGGCTAATTTTTGTATTTTTAGTAGAGACAGAGTTTCACCATGTTGGCCAGGCTGGTCTCCAACTCCTGACTTCAGGTGATTCGCCTGCCTTGGCCTCCCAAAGTGTTGGGATTAGAGGCTTGAGCCACCGTGCCCAGCCACATTATGTGTTGTTTTAAGATAGATGTAGATTGAGCTTATTCACACTTCTGTCCTTTCTCTCTTCTACCAAATAAATTATGTCTCCATTTTCCGAAAAATGAATATTTATATTGTTATTGCTATATTTATATAAGTAGTATTTATTACCAAGAAATAAACTGTGGCTTCATTCCACATTTTGAACAAGTGTTAGTTTTTGTTTTGTTTATACATAATATTGTCTCATTTTTATTCTCTCAATAGTCTTCGAAAATCTAAGTGTTTCTATACTTCCCAAGGGCTCTCTAAAATGCCTTTTTAAAATAACTTGTGGTACTGTCAAAAATTCAGATAGTTTATTACCTCTTTATTTTGTTTTGTTTTTTGTTTTTGTTTTTTGGAGACAGAGTCTCGCTCTGCCGCCCAAGCTGGAGTGCAGTGGCACGATCTCAGCTCATTGCAACCTCCATCTCCCAGGTTCAAGCGATTCTTCTGCCTCAGCCTCCCAGTAGCTGGGAATACAGGCGTGTGCCACCACGCCCGGCTACTTCTTAAAAATGTGTTTGTTTTTACCTCAAAGACCTCCATCTAGACTCTCACAGTTCCTTGTTCCAGAAAACACTGGTTGCTTCCCAGGTCTACCAGGCAGCTGCCATTTTGGAATTCACCTCACTTCTTTCTAATATTGATTTTTTCATCAGACGCTTCCTTGCTGTTTTATTTTTCCTCAGTAAATTTCCTGATTTTGAAGAAGTACATTTTTCAATATGTTCTTGACAGGCACACACACCATGTGAAAGGAATGTGTTTTAAGAAGTTTTAATGAAGATCATTGAGAAGCCACAACTCTGGGAGGATACAGAGGAAGCCTATACAGTATTGTCACATGGCAAGCGCTTCCTCAACTTGAAGAAACAAAAAAGTCTTCTGTAGACATTCAATCCACACTTCTCATTTGATCACAAAAGGGGAGTGGATAAAAAGGGAGTTAGCAGCAAAGCCAGAATTAAACCCTTATCCTGTGATTAACCAGACAGTGTCTTTCCTCTGGGTTGCACCATCTGGCAGGGGATGTGCATGGTAACTTTTGTATCTGATTCAATATTAAGTGATTCCGATTATACTATGCTGTGTACCTTACTACAATTATTGTCATTTTACAGGTAAGAAAATAGGGGAAAGAGTTGCAGAAATTGATTAACCAGTACAACTAGTAAGTGGCAAGTTGAAACTTAAAAAAAAAAAAAAAAAGAAAAAACACTCATAAACAGGCATGAGCAAGAGAGAGGTATCTATGTTTGAATATTCCTGTTCTTAAAATCCCATTTCTATTCATGAACTTAAAAATAATAATTGTTAAGTAACTAAGGCCATGTTTTTAAATATTTCATGAGTTTTTCTTCGTTCAAAATTCGTAATGGTAGTAGCAACACTTTGTGTTATTACTGCAGAGCTCCCAAAACTCAGCTTTTTCTAAAGGTTAGCTAGAAATTTTCAGAAAGGCAAAGCTGATTATATGCCTGCAGGGTGGGCCTGGACAGGAGAATTTTAGAGGTAACTTTCTATTTTTTTTTCTCTTCTCAAATGAAGCAATATTCAAGGTACTTCAAATCCTTAACGTATATTTTTTAAGCCACATTGACATTGAGTTCAACGAAATTTTCTCCACAATTTAAGGTGAAAAGCATTGTCCGTAAAAGCTGAAACATTGACATAATAGTTACTAGAATTTTCTAAGATAGTTGATACAGTATTAACATTACCCATTGAAATAAAAACATATTAATGAGTAGAAACTAACCCACTTTCATTTACTTAACAACTATGTCCTGAATGTCCCCATAACTGCTACCCTTGTTGGCACTCCATATACATAGATGAGCAAGTTATCTCCTGTCTTCAAAGAAGGAAATTGTCCAACTACAAAGCAAATGTCTAAGCTAGTAACTTGAATGCTTTTTAAGAGTTAGGATAATTGGTTAATATAGTATTATATGATATAGAACAATCTCTAATATGTACAATTAAGAAATACAAAATTATTGTAAAAATAATTTATGGAATATAGTTTGAGAAATTAAAGAATAATAATGTATGCATTGGTTTGATTATTTTCTTACAGTTTCATAGGCAATTATTGAGAGAGATCATGTTTGTCATATGGATTGAAGAGTTTTTTTAGAAATCCAAGAAGCTTTTGTAGAAGATGTCACTGGACTTGCTTTTTTCTTTTTTTTGAGACAGGGTATCACTCTGTCACCCAGGTTGGTGTGCAGTCGCACCATGCAGCATCGACCTCCCTGGGCTGAAATGATCCTCCCACCTCAGTCTCCTGAGTAGCTGGGACTACAGGCATATACCACCATGCCCGGCTAATTTTTTGTGTTTTGAGTAACAACAAAGTCTCGCTGTGTTGCCCAGGCTGGTTTTGAACTACTGGGCTCTAGCAATCTGCCCCCGTCAGCCTCCCAAAGTGCTGGATTACCGACGTGAGTCATTGTACCCAGACGTATGTTGTTATATGAGGAAGAACGGCAAGATTTTCAAAATAAAGAGAACGATAAGACAGAAATGTGAGAAGTGGTAAGTGTTAGCTTCACTGTATTACCAGAGGATGAGGCAAGTCCAGGTGTGCGAGGCGGCAGCTGTAGCCAGGGCAGCATTGACAAGCTTTTTGGCACTCTGTTAAGACCTTGGGTATGTGTTGCAGAATTGGAAATCGTATACCTAGGAATGGGTACTATCCCCCAGGAAAGAATTTCATTGATTTAAAAGAGTAACAAATTTTCCAGGAAATTCACTTTATAAGAAATTCTGTACATGATCATTTCTCTTTGGGATTTATTTAAAAATATTATTGTGTTTATTAGTAGAAACAGAATAATTTGACATCATTTTCAATAATACAATGGACCAGATTCCTGAAAAATTAACATTATGGAACCCCTTGAATGTTGAATAAACCTAATAAAAATGCTTTCTATTGCCTAGTTGAACTTAGAAGAAATTAAAGAACATCCCCAAGGTCCAAACCATCAGTGGAAACTGAAAACGAGAGTGGAACATGGGCATGAACACTTCCGCTATCCAGGGGGCATTAGTCAATTCTGACCAAATGAGCTGATATTTGTACAGCCTCGAGGGAGAAATGGACAAACCATTGAGTTACTAAAGAGCTAAAGTTGGTGAAAAATAAACAAAAATATATCAGTGTGTTTTGTGAGTGTTTGACTCAGGGCTATGAGAATAAAACAACAAAACTTTCCCCAAGAGCAGACTTCAACCTTTCCATCAATACCTACCTGCGGGGCAGACATTTATACCGCATGCCACAGAATGTCCTGGAAAAGTATTAGCCTTTCATTATCCACCTGACACAGTAATGAACACCTTAATTACACCATATGTTCATGACGCCATGTTATCTTTATTGTTCTAACTTACTTCATCACCACATGGAAGAAAATCTCAGAATAAAAGAAAGAAAAAGAGGAATCAATCAGGAACCATTGAGGCCTGGGGATTGGGTGAGATGCCTCAGCCTTGTTCCTACCAATTGAGTCGATAAGCATAGGGTACATGACAGCCAACTGTATTTTAACAAATGACCTGCATACGAGCAAGATAAAAATGAGAACCACCAGCAAATATAGTGGTTTACAAACAAGGTGTGTTTTTATTGCCAGTTCCAATAAAATCTCCTTGCTAGAGTCTGTAAATTTGTAAATTTTCAGTCACCCCATCAACACATCTTCAATAAATGTACCTTAATGCTGTCTAGGACTTTTTGTAGAAATATAAATGGCCTCTGAGATTTGAATTTTTCATGTATCAGTATGTGACTGCAGACAAATTGAAATGTGGGAGGAGAAAGAGTAGGGATACCTGATTTTTCTTGTAAGTAAACAGGGAAAGAACATACATAACATTGTGTATGGTGCACATCAATATTCCGCTTCCAGAGAAAGGACAGACTACTTTTTTTCTTTTATGTGTTCTATGAAATTAAATAATTCAAATTTAAAGCATTGGAATCTAAATTATTTGAGCCTTGAGAGGAATGTGACTAAGTGGCCTGAGTCACGTAGCATGCAGCTGAAACTTCTGCTTCTCTGATTATAGATTAACTACCTCCCTTACTCCTGTACTGTAGGAAGAGACGTGTGCCTGCCCGCCTCTGCAGACAGAATCAAGGCGCCCATAGAGGGTGCTCTGGCCTCTCTCCAGAAGCAGGTGCCTCCTGGCTTGTGGCAGCTCCACTCTGATTTCACACAGGTTCCCCTGTGTGCAGGAAGCCTGAGCCGTTAAATCCACATCCAATTTTGGTCAAGATTCCATCAATTCATTTCAGCAAGTTGTAGGAAGCAGAAATATGTGGGGAATGGGTGGATGGCAAGAGTTGATTTAGCAAGACATATACAGATCCCCAGGAAAAGGTGACTCCGCCTTTGAAAGACCACAGGTCCTGCCCTTTGACAGGAGGTGCTGACGCTGTGGCAGCTGTGGTCCCGGGGCCAGCAGGTCATCGTCTACTACGAGGACCAGAGCTCTGTGGGCCGGCACCACGAGCTGTAGCCAGGAATCTCCTACTGGTGGGGGAACAAGGTGAAGACCGATGCACTCATCTGCTGCTACCTGGAGACCATGGAGAGCTGCAGCTGCTCAGACATCCTGGAAAGACCTCGTTTTCTACATGTCACTTGTTAGAGCCGATGGTTCAAGTTCTCAGCCAGATAATGGATGCCAGCTGCCGTTTTTATTCCACTTTCCCCTGGGGCAGGGCCTGGGAAGTCTTGCATTTCTTCTGTTGTGTAACAGCAGATGTCAGCATTTCTCAGGATGGTCTTCAAGACGATTATTTAGTCCACGTTGGAATAGGTTCTCTTTGGGACCAAATTACTCGTTTTCCAAAATAAAATCTGGGTACCTGGTTGCCATGGTGAACAAAATCCAGAAAGACACACTCATCAGCCATACCCACTGGCTACCTCAGCCCCACGACATTGCTGGATTAGGGTTCGAGAAGGCCCCATGGAAACGGAGGAGGAAATCATGGAACGGCCCTGATTTCCATCAGCCCTGAAATCCTGGGGTCTGTGTCAGGAGCTCTTCAACGTCATCACTGAATCCATACAGATCATTTAAATAAAGGAAGATAATTAAAGTAAAAAAATACAAATGAAAACCTTTAGGTCTGAGGAAAGATATAAAGGCTCAAGAGATAAGACAACCACCACCCCAAATCTATGACCTCTCCTTATGGAATATTAAAGCAATCTATCTTCCTTGGAATGTAGCAAAATGTCACCATCACATTGATGTAACTTATGTATTGCTTTACATGGAAAATATTGCAACTCTGTTAAAGTTCTCTGTCTCTTCCTACATAAGTGAAACATTAACTTCCCCTTGGGAGCACTGACTCTGTTCTGTTGGAGTTAACCTGAGTGCCTATCCTCAAGCTTTGCACTTGGATAAACTCTAACCTTAATCATATTTTCTGAATCTCATTATTCAAGGCTGACATTTTGGTTACCAAAAAGGGAGTCAGAGTGAACCTCCAGTCATCCCCATCATTTCACTGATAACCAGAGCCTTGGTACCATCATGAGTAATTTTTGTTCATGAGACCTTGCTGGAGTCACTGAGGTTCTCTGGTAAGGCCCCTCTTAGTTTGAATCTTCAGGCTTGGTTGAGATTCAGACTTTATTCAAACAGTACAAATTCCTAATTTGACGGGTTGGAACAGAAGCGCTACCTGCAAGTTAGAAGTTTCATTTGTTGTTCTCTCAATACTTTGCTCATTGTAGATTTATGATTTTCACTACTTTGTGAGGCCAAGTTGTTCTTTGTTTGTTTCAATTACTCAGAATTTTTACAACCTTTTCTCTCATTCAAAATTTTGATCAGGGAGGAAATGGTTTCTCTTTAAAAAGAGAAAGAGAATCTTTGTGACTTAAGTGAAAAAACTGTAATCTTTTAAACTGGCCAGATTCTGAAGCCAGGTTCAATTGACAAATCTGCAGCTTTATTTTTGAGTGACCAAAATCATAAATATTCTATTTTTTTTTTTTTTTTTTTTGAGATGGAGTCTTGCTCTGTCGCCCAGGCTGAAGTGCAGTGGTGCGATCTCTGTTCACTGCAAGCTCCGCCTCCCAGGTTCACTCCATTCTCCTGCCTCAGCCTCCCGAGTAGCTGGGACTACAGGCACCTACCACCATGCCCAGCTAATTTTGTTTTTGTATTTTTAGTAAAGACGGGGTTTCACCATGTTAGCCAGGATGGTCTCGATATCCTGATCTCATGATCCGCCTGCCTCGGCCTCCCAAAATAGTGGGATTACAGGCGTGAGCCACCAAGCCCGGCCATAAATATTCTTTACGAGGACAAACTACATCCTGAAGATGAGACATTGTTCCTCCTGGCTAAAAGACACTATAGCTGACAGAGGTGTTATGGGGGTATTGGAGCTCATAGCTCATGATGTGAAATGGTCTCATAGGAAATCCCTTAAGCAGAACATACAGAGAACTATGCTTAATCTGAGGGGCACATGTAAATGCTGATCAGCTAGTGTCTTAAGAACTCAAGCCCCAGCCAGCCACAGTGACTCATGCCTGTAATCCCAGCACTTTGGGATGCTGAGGTAGGCGGATCACCTGAGGTCAGGAGTTCTAGACCAGCCTGGCCAAAATGGTTAAACCACATCTCCAATAAAAATACAAAAATTAGCTGGGTGTGGTGGCAGGTGCCTTTAATCCCAGCTACTTGGGAGGTTGAGGCAGGAGAATCACTTGAACCCAGGAGGAGAAGGAGGTTGCAGTGAGCCAGGATCATGGCACTGCACCCCAGCCTGGGCAACGGAGGGAGACTCTGTCTCAAAAAACAAAACAAAACAAAAAACAAAACAAAACAAAAAAAACCTCTCAAGTCTCTTGGGATCACCAAGGCACATAAAAGGGAGGAATCAACTCAAGGGTGACCTCTTTAGGAGCTATTCTCACAAGAAGCATACCCAATCCTAAAACCTTCCACTAGGTCTTCTGATAACTCTGTTGAATTTCAAAAGGAAAATCTAAATTATGGCAATTGCACTTCTAAAACCAAGTCTTCCTCCTTAAGGAAGAGACTCATTGTTAGAAACATCTGCTGGATTCATGTATAATACTTACGGTGTCTCTTCATGCAAATATTTAGAAAAATGGTCTCTATGTGAGATAGAGACTCTCAATGACCCGAAATTGCAATGTCCAAAATGGGGTATCTTTGAAATATCTAAAGTAGTTTTTTCTGTGTTTTCAATTAGAAAATAATCTCTAAAATGAAATGAAATACCTGAGAGAGTTATTTTCTGTGGTACTTAGAAGTTTCTAAAAGACTTTCTGATAAAATGATTTCTTTGCAGAATGAAAACAAAAAATTGACTAAAACAATTTCTGAATTGAAAAAGACTGCTGACATTTATTCTCCTTCAGCTCCTCCCTCTCTTTATGCCCCAGTGACAGAACTTCTTTCACTAGACTTATTTCCCATTCCCTCTGCTCCTCCTTCTTCTGTGTTCCAACTCATTTCAGGAATACCATGTCTGTTAGAGAAAATCCTGCCTTGGTTTACTAACCATGGGCCATTGTAGAACTTGAAGGCATAATTAAAGAATTCTCAGATCCTCTTCAGCACCATATTTGATTTACTAGGAAATTTGAATTAAATATTTGAATGTATGATCCCAGATTCCCTGATTTATATCAGTGAGTTCACATGTTAGTGTCAGAAAGTAAAGGCAAAGATTGGATTGAAAAGGCAACTTAAAGAATGCTTTAAGACATCAATAAATTTTCTAAAGCAGATCATGAACGGCCCCAACAATCCTGCCAAAACTCTACTAGATGTTTTCCCTTGAGTTTTCTGAAAAGTAGTTGATTGAAACAAAGTATAACAAAGCCAACAAAATACTGAAGAGCCTATAATGACATACTATAGAAGATTTTGAGGAAAAAAGTTTAAGCAATATTCAGACCTGTCAGAAGAAAGTTAGGCTTTCCACCAAAATGAAACACTGCTCAACTCAAACTTTATAAACATATTAGATGAAGAAGTGACAATTACAATAAAGCAACAACACCTCATTTAGGCTGTCTCTCATACTCACGACCACGTCAACTGTGCCAATCAAATGTCCTGTACCCTAACCAAGGAGGAAAAGGAAAGGAAAGCTAAACAGAGAGAAAAGGCAAATATGGTCATGAGTTTACACCTAGAACAATTGTTCAACCAATCTGTAACCCCTAAACAGCCTAGTACATTTCAGAACCAACCCATTCCCTGGTTTGCTATTACTGCAAAAAAGCCTGAACAGTTTTTGAAAGACTGTAGGAAATTAAAATGGAAAGTTCAACAATAGGCCAAAGAAAAGGAAGAATAGGAATGCTTTAAGAAAACCAAAGGGACGTGCTATTTTCTCCTCACTTATACCTTAGTGTAAATTTAAACTATTTTAAATGGAAAACAAACAAAACTCTTATTGACACAGGAGCTACCTTAGCAGTGATAAATCCCACCTTATTCTCATTCTTCAGAATCAGAAAACAATACCAATGGTGAGATTAACAAATATTAATATAACAGCATGTAAACCTCAACCTACAATTTTCAGTTAGATCCCCTAGGGGAACACATATTTCACTCTTGGTTCCCTCAGCCCCTATCCATTTGATAGAAAGACCCTTTTCAGAATTATACAATACCATATCTCTTTCTCTCAGAAAGGGAAAATGTATTTAGAATTAGAAGACAAAATAGAATCATTTGGTAAAATTTTTCTTTGAATTCAGATCTTTTTAATTCACAGATTGCTATTTATATTGTCATGGAAGTAACTGAAATGTTAAATCATGAAAAATTACAAGAACTGTTAAAAATACTACGTGATCATCAGTACCTGATGGAGTTAAAATCCTCCATCAATATTGGGAAAATTATCTCAGCTGTGCCAATTAAAATTCAAAGAGATCTAACAAAACCTCTTCTGAACCTTAAAAAATACCCTCTAAGATCAGAGGCCTTGAAAGGGATAAGACCTATATTGTTGAATTATGTAATAAGAGGCTTGATTATATCTCATACAAGCCCATGTAACACTTCAATCCTCCCTATAAGAAAACCAAAGAGTAGAGGATGAAGACTTTTATAGGATCTGGGAAAAATGAATAATATTGTTATTCCTCAGCATCTATGAGTACCAGACTCCTATACATTGTTGACTGTCATCCCAACTGTTACTGCAATAGACCTATGTAGTTCATTCTTTAGTATTCCCATGGGTAAAGATAGTCAATTTCTATTCTCTTTCACCTGGGAAGACAGACAATACACATGGACAGTCATGCCTCAGGGATGTACAAAGAGCCCAACTTATTTTTCATAAATATTAAAGGCAGACTTTTTTGATGTGGTCTTCCCTAAAAAATCCACCTTGATACAGTACATAGATTATTTACCCTCTGCTCAGGGAATAAGCAAGCCTCCATAGGTAATAATTTTTTATTACAGTAATTAGCTTCAAAGGGACACAAAGTCTCAGGAGAAAAACTTTAGTTCTGTCAAAAACAGGTGAGGTATTTAGGTCATCTAGTATTGAAGGAAGTTCTTTTTATCAATCTGTATAGAATAAAAGAAATATTAGCCTTCCCTAATCCAAAACTGTTAAACAACTGAGAGAACTTTTAGGGTTGACAGGATACTACAGAAATTGGATTCCAAATTTCACTTTGAAAGCTCAATATTTATATACTCTTTTAAAATGAGATAAGCCAGACCACCTGGAATGGACAGAGAAAAATCAGTTAACACGAGAAAACATTAAAAGGAGTTTTATAGATGTCCCAGCATTAGGATATCCAAATTATAATATTCAGTTTTCATTGTTTACTCATGAAAATCAGGGAAACACCCTAGGCATTCTGACTCAAAAACATGAAAATCAAAATAGATGTGTCGGATACCGTAGTCAACAACTGGACCTTAAGGCTAAAGGATTTCCAACTTGCATGAAAGTAATAACTGCTACTGCTCTGTTAATCAGAGCACAGAGAAATCAAATAAATAGTGATGAGATGTCCCTGTAGGGTCTTTGCTCCTCATTCTGTGAAAGTGCTTCTAAACTTGTACCACACTCAATGCTATTCACTGAGTAGGCTGGCTTCTTAAAAAGTTCTTCTTCTTTCTTTTCCCCATATTATGATCTCCAGATGTAATAATCTAAATCCTGCCACCCTTCTACCCCTGCCATCAGAAGAAATGCCAAATGATTACATAATTTCTCTTTCCTAGGGCAGACCTGCAACCCCTATTCCCCATAAACACTAATGGTGTTTGGTTGACAGATGAATCTTACTTGAAGTATAAATGTAGAATTCATCATGAAGGTTATGCTATAGTATATTCAATTGAGGAGATAGAAAGTACTTATCTTCCAGAAGCAATCTTGGCTCAACAAGCAGAGTTAATAGCATTAATTAGAGCTTGTCAATTGTCAAAAGTAATAACTGCTAATATTTATACAGACAGCTAATATGCTTTTGCAGTAGCTCATGACTTTGGAATACTACGAAACAAAGAGGACTTTTTGACCTCTTCCAGTCAGTCCATAAAAAAGTGGACACCTTGTTTTACAATTATTGGAAGTCAAATTATTGCCAAAACCATTACCATTATCAAGATTCCAGGCCATACAAAGTCAAACACTGCAGAAAGCAAGAGAAATCAATTAGTAGATTACATGGTCTAAAGAGCTGCTCTAAATGTATCTGAACAGGAAAATCAACCCATTTTAGCTTTTAAGAAAGCATTTGATTATAATATAAAATTAGCTCAATCCAAAGCTCCAAAAGCACAACGAGAAAATTGGGAAAGACAGGGGAACATACTCTTCTGAAACTGACTGTGGTATGGACCAAATGGTCTACCCGTAGTTCTAATCAAATTATTGTCATCTTTCTTAGCATATTTTCCAACTCATTGAAACATAACCCAGGAAAGCTTTCATAGTTTTTAAGGTCCTTTTTCTTTACAGAAGGCCTTTTCAAAGTATGGCAATTATATTTTATTCATCTACCACTATTACAAGGATGCAAATATGTTCTAATGATGGTTTGTATGTTTTCTCATTGAGTGGAAGTATTTTCAAGAAGAAAAGCAATAGCCTTAGCAGCAAGTAAAATTATCTTAGATAAAAAAGTATTCCAACCTGAGGAGTTCCCCTAGAACTTTATACTGACAGAGGTGCTCATTTCAGTAGGCAAATAACTCAGTCAGTATGAAAAATACCTATCACTGCCAGTCATCTGAATTAGTGGAATGCACAAACAAAATAATTAAAACTCAATTGGCCACCTGTAATCTCAGCACTTTGTGAGGCTGAGGCAAGAGGATAGACTAAGGCCAGAAGTTTGAAACCACCCTGGGCAATATAGAAAGATCTTGTCCCTACAAAAAACTTTTAAAACTTAGCCAGGCATGGTGACACATGTCTGTAGTCCTAGCTCCTTGTGAGGCTGAAGTGGGAAGATTGCTTAAGTCCAGGAAATTAAGGCTTCAATGAACTTTGATCATACCAATGCACTCCAGCCTGGGTAACAGAGCAAGAACTTGTCTCAAAAATAAATAAATAGGCCAGATGCAAAGGCTCATGCCTGTAAACCCAGCACTTTGGGAGGCCAAGGTGGATGGATCACTTGAGGCCAGAAGTTCAAGATCAGCCTGGCCACCATAGCGATACCCCATGTCTACTAAAAATACAGAAATTTGGCTAGGCATGGTGGCACATGCTTATAATCCCAGCTACTCTGGAGGCTGACTTGAACCAGGAAGGTGGAGGTTGCAGTGAGCCAAGATAATACCACTACACTCCAGCCTGGGAGACAAAGTGAGACTCTGTCTTAAATAAATAAGAATGAAAACCTCAAATGGCAAAATTAACTGAGGTTTTTAAAATTCCTTGGCCAAAATATTTTCCACTAGTTTTGCTTAGCCTAAGATTAACTCCCTTCGGTAAGCACCAAGTGTCTCCGCTTGGAATTGTAACAGGTAGATCTTTGAAAATGTCTCTAGGAAAATTTTGATTCAATGATATTAAAAGAGAATGTGGTCTTAAAAACAGCTAACTGAAAACTGTAATTTAGAACAAGACTCTTTCCACAGTGAGCTCCTGGACCTCAAGGACCTTGGGATTCAACCAGGAGTCTTTGTCTGTTTGAAACAGAATCTTTTAAAAGACTCCCTCCAACTGAGGTAGAAAGGACATTATCAGGTGCTTCAAACTAACCCTCGTGCTGCTAAGCTAAAAGTAATTGATTTCTATTTACACATCACCCATTTAAAGAAAGTTCCTTTGCCAATTTGTACTTCATCTCAAACCTGTGATCTACAATGGAAATTCTCCATAACTAGCAAAGATGAGAAAAAGACATCTGAGGTAGACAGCTTTTCCAAGACACCAGAACGTTATGTTTTGTTGTTACTATCATCAGCTGTTGCCAGTGAAGCAAACCTTTTTTTGCAATGGGCTCAAGACTAATGGATTACAGAAAACCACTTGTTGGGTATACAGCCTCATGCCTCTTTCCAGTGAGTCTGGCCTACTGTGGTAGGTATCTCCGTTCTAAGACAAGATTGGGTAGAACACCAGAAATATATCTGTTTCTCAAGAATAGTCATTCGTGCTTAACACTTGTATGACCAAGGATGTTATATATCACTGGCTTAATTATAGTACTTTACAAAGTAAAGGATATAGGGAAAGATTTTTAGTAAATGAAACCAATTATTTAGCTTTAATGATAGCACTGATCAAACTGAGTAATAAGGCCACTCAATTTGAGGAGGACAGAACACAAATTTGAGATGGTCTTATTTGGTTTACCCTGTCTTTTGGTCTGCTTAGTGAGCTTGCTCTTTCAGGTTGGGAACAAAAGAATCACATCAAAGACACACGGCCCGATAGCACTAGAATTATGGGAAGGATACCTAAGGGAACAGTGTATCCACACCATTATATTAAAAGTACTGATTGACATGCTATTGCGTGGGAAGAGTGACTGGGTGTTTAATCACTAGCTCCAAATAAAGCCTATTGGCTATGCAGCACCAGTCTATGGTCATGGCTACCAGGAGGATATTTAGGACTTTATTTTGTAGGTTACACCTAGGTACAGGTTCAAATATTTCATACTCTTTTAAAGCACACACATTTTCCTTACTAACAATCTTGTCGGGTTCATTCTGTATAAACATTTCGCTTCTATCTTTCTGCCACAACTGGGTATTACAGATGGCATTTGGCATGTAGATGCCCTAAACAATTATGGAAAAAAGCCTGAAACAATACCTCATGGATATCTTGTTATTCAACAATAAAGTTTGTCTTATGAGAAAGGCTGCATTACAGACCCATATGGCGTTAGACATACTCACTGGAGCCTAAGTGAGAAGCTGGGCTATCATAAAAACTGGGTGTTGTGTGTATATCCCAAATGAATAAGACAACATCACCAAGTTACTGGCTGACATTAAAACCCAAACAACCAGTCCTTTCTAAACAATTGGCTAAGCAGCTTGTTTGGATTTTGGGGACCCTGGTAGAAGAAGCTGTTACCTATTCTAGGAATTATAATCATTTGTTGTGTTTCATTCTGTTTTTGCCTTTACTGCTGCTGTGGTATTTGTTTGCAGTGGACACAATGCAAAACTAAATAAAACAAAATAATGATCAGGCAAAGAATTGCATTAATTGAAGAGATACAGCTGTGTAGTCTGATTCAGGTCACACAAGCACGTCCTTCACGGTGCTCTAAATTAGTCTTATACCCCTTTATAACCTGAGAAATTCCTTCTGCTATGGGATATGACTTTCTAGGAATGAGCCTTCCTAGCGATGTGGGACTAAACTTCTGAACATAAAAGGAGCCAAAACAGCTTGAATTCATCTATGATGTTTTCTTTGAAAGATCTTGATGAAAAGGAAGAAATTTGAAATTAAAAAATTTAAACATAAAGCTGTTGAAACTTTAAATTATTTGAGACTTGAGAGGAATGTGACTATGTAGCCTGAATCACATAGAATGCAGCTGCAAATTCTGCTTCTCTCATTATAGTTTAACTCCCACCCTTATTCCTCTACTATGGATAATTAGGAAAGACTAAAAGGTGAAAGAGATAAGACCCCCCCTTGAGCCCATTAACCCTCCTTAGGGAACATTAAAGCAATTTTCCTTGGAATGTAGCAAACTGTAACCAATCACGTTGCTGCAACTCATGTGGTGGACTTGGAATGAAAAATGTTGCAACTCCTAAATTTCTCTATCTCTCCCTATATAAGTGAAATCTTTACTTCTCCACTTGCAAGCACTCACTCCATTCTTTTGCAGTCAGTGTTATCCAGGTGGCTATTGTCAAGCTTGGCACTTGAATAAACTCTCTACTTAATCACATCTCCTGATTTGCATTATTTAAGGTTGTCACTTCCTTTATGCTTTTATTAATTTATTTCCATTATATTTATTCATTTAGGCCTTAATTTTTTTTGAATACTACAGTTCATATTATGTGAGTTTATATTCTCCCTCAGTCATTATCAGTGATTATTCCTGCTTTTTTATTAAACAACTTTGCACTTTGTATGAAATCACAATTGCCTCATGGCAGGTAATCCTCTACTGCAATAAACAATGCACTCTTCTTAAGATAATGAAGAAGTTTCTGTAGACCTGAGGACACCTTATTGAATTAGAATGTACCAAATGCAGGGGCATTAAATATCCTGGATTTCTGCTTTGCAAGGCATCACACTTTTTACTCCAAATCATGTGTGTTTTCTGTAATGAGGAAAGCAAAATGAAAAATATCTTATGCAAATGTTATGTGTCTGACAATTCATATACATTTTCTTTAACAAATCATTTAGCTATGTTCATTTTATACATAATCCAAGCCTCTCCAATATCCAATATTTTGGTCATGCCATCATAAGGAACAAAAAATCAGATTCTAGCCTGATTTATATGATACCTTAGGTACTTTTCTTTTACTCTGATATTTTAAGTCAGGAATGTCAAAAGCTGAGTAGCCACATGTCAATTCCATGATCTCTTTTTTCTTATTTGGCATTTTTGAATTAGGAAAAGTGAGAACTAACATTTAATCAATATCTACTTATGTCATGTACTATGGTGAGTGATTGGCCCACATTTTTATTTTTTTCCCCCCAAAATGTCCTATCACACTATTTTCTTTTTAGAGTTGAAATAATGGAACATTACTTAAAACTGATGATGTTCTAGTATAATACAGCTGGTGAAGGGGTAAATAACTGATAGAATAAATCAGTTTTAGAGTTGAGATCCAAAGTCTAACTCTCCACTAGAAAGTGTTAACAAGAAACTGATGGCCTAAAATAGGCAGAAATTGGTATCCATACCCATGCAGTTCCACAATAACTAACCAGAGCTGGGCCAAGAAAAACCAATGTGAAGAACAAATAGTAAATATTGAATATTTGCTAGAGAAAGTAACCACCCTTCTCTTCTTATTTACTTTGTGGAAAAAAAAAAGAGGAAATCCCTTTCCAAATCTAGATCTGGCAAACCAAATCAAATTCTCAGGTATGAAACATCAGCATCAGGTGAATTAAAGAGGTAGAGTTAGGTACCATGCTAAAGGTGACAAACAACAGACATGGCCCCTGCTGGATATACCCAAGTTTTGAAGTAGAAGCTGTGGGAAGCCTGTGAAATTGACACAAGGGCTTAAAAAAATTATTTAGGCAGATAGTGATGGTAAGAGAGTCCTTTGTGAAATTTCCTTTTAATAAAAAGCAGCCCCAAAGTAATTTCTTTTCTAACAAAAAGCAGCCTGAAAAATCAAGCTGCAAACATAGATAAGCAAGCAGGAAGCTTGCATAAGTAAATGACAGCAGCTGTGCCAATAGAAAAGGGATACCTGGAAGCCAGGTATGTTCAACATGGAGGCTCATTCTTCCCTTTTGTTTGTTGTCACGTGTGCAGTGAAGAAGCAGGCTACATGGCACCGGCCAGGTAGAGAACCCAACTGCATAAGAAAAGACTAGGGGAGAGTGGCCAGCTTCCTCATGCACTATGTAAATGGCACACCTGGTCCCACCAATCCCCTGTGCCATATGTAAATCAGACAATGCCTCCTCAAGCTCATCTATAAAATTAACTACATCTCCCCACGAACGGGGAGATCTGCTCAGAACCCCCTCCCTTCGCACGAGGGAGCTTTCCTCTTTTGCCTGTTAAACTTCCACTCTTAAACTCACGTCTTATGTGTCTGTGTTCTTGATTTCCTTGGCGTGACGCAATGAACCTCGGGTATTACCCCAGACGATCGAAGACACTTCAAAATTACCTTATTCCTGCACCTAATCCCATGTATATAGGGTGAATATTTAGTATATAGGGTGAATATTTAGTATATCATCCAAATTAGGACCCTTCTTGAAGTATGTGAGGGCCCTAATAATAGTCAGATTTTGAGAGAAGGAATAAACCAGGATGATTCCAAAAAAGTCCAATATGTTTTGATCCTGCATATGTAACACCAGGCCACTCCTCAGACGGCACTTGAGCATGTTCTCATGCCAATTAATGCTTCTCCACGTTTTTGTTTTTGTTTTTTTGGTTTTTTTCGGTTTTTTTTTTTTTTGAGAAGAAGTCTCGCTCTGTTGCCCAGGCTGGAGTGCAGTGGCGCCATCTCGGCTCACTGCAAGCTCTGCCTCCCGGGTTCACGCCATTCTCCTGCCTGAGCCTCCCAAGTAGCTGGGACAACAGGCGCCCAGTACCACGCCCGGCTAATTTCTTGTATTTTCAGTAGAGACGGAGTTTCACCGTGTTAGCCAGGATGGTCTCGATCTCCTGACCTCATGATCTGCCCGTCATGATCTGCCTGCCTCGGCCTCCCAAAGTGCTGGGATTACAGGCGTGAGCCAGGGCGCCCGGCCCTGCCTCTTCACGTTTTTCTAGTTTATCAGGTTCTATTTGTTCCTCAAATAGTGTCCTGCAATGCCCAAGATACACTTTCTAAATTTGCTTTCCCAAAGACCAACATTTCTACATGCTCTAAATTATTTTCTATCAAAAGGAAAATAGGCTCTTTTGCCAAGTAACTCATTTTCCACCACTGGGGGGAAAATGAGAAATTTTGGAAATAGAATATTTTAACTCATCCATAAAGTCAACAAATTAGTTCCGAAAGCCTAAGAGAAACTCATGCAGAGCTCCTATAATCCCAGAGACCAACCACAGGAAACTTCAGGGGAAAGACAAAAGAGCCCCAAGATTCCCAGTTATGTTTTTGCCTATCACAAATTAATATTTCATAATAATAACACCTCATGGATCTGCTAAGGAAATATTCTGACAGGTGCTTCTTTGAGGCTATCAAATGAAAACTCTGTTGTTTGTCTTACCCAAACATTATGAGAAGGAAACAGGTAAAATAGCTGGAATGATCGTCATTCATCATTTGGCACTGAAAATCTGAGCCTGTCTCTTGGGCATCTCTTCAGTTATGTATGTTTCCTTTTTGGTCCATGTATGATAAACTTTTGTCTGCAAAATAAATCACCTGAAGACAGCAGCAATGTTTCAATTTTTATGAACACAAAATATATAATCACTAATCAGAACTATCAACAATGCAAAATGACTACAATGAGTCATATTTTCAGACATAAAATGGGACTCTGATGTTGCAATACCTGCTGTAGCATTTTCATCAGAAAACGTAGAACTCCTTTTAGAGTCCTGAAATGACGCATGTGGTTTTCATACCTCTAGCTCTAATTTGAAGTCTTTTAGAAAGCAGGGAACCCCTAATTTTAATAGCACCTTGAGATCAATGCTTTATTTTAAGAGAGAAAAGAAGTAAATTCTAGGGAGAGAAAGTAGTATTGTCACGCAGTGTTACACTGCTAATGAGGATCACAGTTAGAACTGGAGACTGGATGGAGCTGAGTCCCTGGCTCATTGCACTGTTTTCTTCCAGCTTTGTTTAGATATGATTGATAAAAATACATTTAAAGTGTAAAAATGTGTTGTTTTGACATATATATTCATTGTGAAATGGTTACCACAATCAAGCTAACATATCCATCACCTCACTTCCCTACCATCTGTATGTGTGCACATACATGTGTGTGTTTACGCAGTGAGAACATGAGATCTACTGTCTTAACTATTTCAAGAATTCATTATTATTAATTACAGTCACCATGCTGTACAATATGTCTCCAGAACTTAACTGAAAATTTGTACCTTTACCAATATTTGCATTTTTCTTTCTCCCTCAGCTCCTGATAACCACCATTCCACTCTCTGTTACTATGTGTTTGAATTTTCTTTTTTTTTTATTCCACATATAAGTGTGATCATGCAGTATTTGTATTTCCGTGTTTAGCTAATTCCATTTAGTATAATGCCCTCCAGGTTCATGCATGTTGTTGCATTTGTATCAACATCTTTGCCCTCATGACCATCTTTGTCCTCTGATACCTACCAGTGCTCTTAATTTTAATATTACTGGTTTTTCTTTGTATATGCCATCCTATAATCTCTACTTAAGTCTCATATGGTAATGTTGACCTTCTCTTGGCCTCCTTACACCTTGGCTTTAGCCTTTCTTTGTGTATTACCTTGGTCTCTCTTTATCCTTTATTTATGAATGCATTTATATAGCTTAACCTTTGATAACATGCATATTAAATAGAATAGGCTTAAAAAAGTCTCTGATCCTTTTTTGTCTCTTTGCATTCTCCTACATTTATAAACTGGAATAAAAGCTATTAAATACATTAAAAATAAAAGAAACAAAATAGTATGAGAGGGATACATTTTTAAGGCTGATTATAATACTAAATATTGTCAAGTCTATATTTTAAGGAAAACAAAACTGCTAGTCTTAAAGGAGGCACTTTAGAAATACGCCCTAGACTTTGGCAACAATCTTCTAGCTGGTGTCTTGGCTAGCAGCCACCTTCTCCTCCATTTCACTTCCATCCAACTGCTGAACTGATCTTCCTAAAATGCAAAATGCATCATTTCATTTAGCAGTCTAAATGCCTTCTGTGACTTCCTATTGCTTAGAGAAGAGAAAATACATTCATTAACTTTGAGGTTTTCCATAATCTGCCCTACCCTCACCTTTCTGCTTGTGTAGCCTTGTCTCTGGCTCCTGATCAAGACAAGTGAGATGCTTCCCTGCTTAACAACAACAACAACAACAATCCTCTAATACATCATAACTTCCTTTATGCCTCAGTGACTCAGTGTATATCTTTTTTTTTTTCTGCTTCAGATTTAGCTCTCTCTTTTTGAATAGGAAACCATTTTCACCGTGTAAGATCAAATCTAAATTTTAGAATTTCTATAGTCTTGTAACTTATGCATTCATCCTTTCTCAATCCATATACTCAGTCGAAAAATATTTGAGGGTGTTTTCTAGGTCCTTGGCTCTGTTTGAGATGTCAGGGAGAAAAATGCTAAAAAAAAAAAAAAAAAAAGCTTTTTTTTTTCTCCCTTAGCATTTATATCTTAAAGGCTAGGAAAGTTAAAAATTAACAAGTAAGTAGTAGAATGTATTTTAAAATAATATTGAGTACAATAATAAAACCAAGGTTATAGTGTAAAAATGCCAGGGAAAAGGGATGAGTGTCATAAACTTGGTTGTTAGGGAGGCAACTTTTTTTTTTTCTTTGAGACGGAGTCTCGCTCTGTTGCCCAGGCTGGAGTGCGGTGGCGTGATCTCGGCTCACTGCAACCACCACCTCCCAGGTCCAAGCAATTCTCCTGCCTCAGCCTCCTGAGTAGCTGGGATTACAGGCACGTGCCACCATGCCCGGCTAATTTTTTGTATTTTTAGTAGAGACGGGGTTTCACCATGTTGATCAGGCTGGTCTCAAACTCCTGACCTTGTTATCTGCCCGCCTCAGCCTCCCCAAGTGCTGGGATTAGAGGTGTGAGCCATCGCGCCCAGCCTAGGGAGGTAACTTTCAGGAAACTTTTCTTGAACTGAACGAGTGAAGGGAGCTAGAGTGGGAGAGACAGAGATTTCAAAAACATGATATAGGAATACGAAAGATCTAAAAGGAACCAATTTTGTTCTGTTTGAAAGAAAAATAACAACGGAAGAATGGTTTTATTGGAATGTGATACACGAATGGAAATTGGTAGATGATGATGCACACCTTGCTCCCTGGGTGATGAGGGGTGCAAATATCTATACACACTCCTGCTTCACTGTTCTTACATCTATTTATTTTCATATTTATTTTGCTTTGTATGTTCACATATCAGAGCCCCTACTAGCTTGTGAGATACTTCCACCAGAATACAGTTTACACATTTTGTCATATTTTTCTGTGCCTAGAATGGCCTGAGAAAACACGAAGGGTGTGTAGACTCATATATTCATTCACTTATTTATTTCTTTATTTCAAATGTATTTACTGAGGGCCCAATAAAGAGCAGGTACTATGTATAGACATTGGTGATAAAATGATCAGCTAAGATTGTTGTAGCCTCTGCCTTTATTATAGAATATGTAGGTGATTCATCAAATTACTGCATTGATTAATACAGAATTAAAATTTAATAGGTAATATAAAGGAGAGATACGTATACTATGTTTAGGAATCAGAGAAGATGTTCAGGTAGATTCTAAGCCACAATCTGAAGAATAAACAGGAGCTTCTTTCACGAATATTTTGACTGAAAGAAGAGCTTAAGAAAAGGCCCTAGTTGTGGAGGGCAAGATGCACAGCATTGAAAGAAAGCTACCCTTGCAAATCATATAAAGGATTTTGGCTTTTACTCTACGAACAGTGGGAAGTCCATCGTTTCATCTTAAGTAGTCACCCAAGTATTATTAATTAATTAACTATGCTTGGCAAACACTGTGAGTTCCCACCTCATGGCTAATCAATCTTGTCTCTACTCCTACTGCTGCCATAAAATAAAATTGCCAGATGACTTCCCTGACGAAAACATGACATAAAATAACCTTCCTGCTTTCTTTCCAGGATCACACTTTCACTGTTTTCATCTAGATACCTGCTCTCATGCCATTCGTGGAATGTTTATTGCCCTAAAAATGCAGCATTGTCCCTTGTCTTTGTGACTTTGAACCTCTGTTCATTTGTGCTGCCACACATGAATGAATTCTCGTGGGAGGAGCAATAACCTGATTTACAATGAGAGATCAGGCATCTCTTCGTGGGTCGTGTGCACAGGATTTAAAATCTGGGGTTATCATTGACAATCTGGTATCTATCTCACGCAACCAGAAATTGTTATTCGTCTAGATGTGGAATATGAGAATTTGTGATACATTTTCAAGGTTGTTTTTCATTTTAATTTTTTAATTTTGATGAAATTAGCCTACAAAGGAAATTAATGATCCTACCAATCAGAGTCAAAAGTTATAATCCTGCTAGTGTCTTTAGGAATAGAATTCAAAATTGAGAAGGCTGCCTATCTCTACCCTAAACCAGCCTATATTTTGATTTAGTTTATGGAGGCAGAACAGAAAGTCTCTAAGAAATAATTTAAGTATCTTCCAAGAAAAAAGATACAGGGGAAAATGAATCAGGAATAATGTCACCATGCTGGGCACAATGTTCTAGTTTTATTATGACAGTAGTCACAGCTTCTGCATAAGATGTGGCTGCTTTATTGGACCCTGCTGACCACTAACCATGACAAAACTAAAGAATAGCCCACCAAAAAAATATGAGCAAACAAAAGAGACAAAGGAAAGAAAATAACAAAATGTATGCTTCTACTTTACTTTCTCTCCCTCTCTTTCTCTCTCTCTGCATACATACATTTTTCATTTGTTAGAAGCTGTACATATATGGGGAACAGAATCTTGCATGGCTGCTTTATTTATTCATTGCAACGGGATTTCTCAACCTCTGCACTATTGATATTTTGGGCTGAATAATTTGTTGCAAGGGGCTGTCCTGTGCGTTGTAGCATTTTTAGCAACATCTTTAACCTCTACCCACTAGATGCCACTAGCACCCTTCTGCCCCTGCCTGTGATACAAAAATATCTCCATATATTGGCAAATGTTTCTTGGGGGCAACAGTGAGAACCATAGTATTACAAAATGAATTAAGGGTCTAATATGATCAAGAAAATGTACTAGATAATTTACCTTTCCACATGCTCTATGCCTTTGTCTATATATCTATATACAAAGCTCATTAAGTTGTGTATATCCTGTAGGGATGATTCTTACATTATCTCATTTAATTCTCACAAATATTCTTGAACCAGATATTTTTATTACCTTCAACTCATGTTGAAACTAAGGTTCAGAGAAGTTAAGTAACTAGCTTAAAATCGATAAACAATAATTGGTAGTGAAATCCAAAAGCAATAAAAGGTATAACCAGGATGGGAACTTAAATACTCTCATATAAACCACTGACAGATTGGGAACATTTTGATTAATTATCATCTAATTTGATATCTAAGTTTTACAAATAAAATTTTGAAATTCACTACCTTATTACTTTCATTATATTTCAAATATACACACAATAAAAATTTCTCATGCATGTAAAAAAGAGCATATTTTCGAAGACCGTTCATGTCCTATTTCTATCTCTCATAACAACCCCATGAGGGCAGCATCGCAAGAGTTATTATGCTCATTTTGTAGCTGTAGCAACTGTGGATCAGGGAAGTTAAACGACTCTCACAAGTACTTATAGTCTATGTACAACAGAACTTGGATTTATCTAATATATACATATGCATATACACACACAAATGTACACACCTATGTAAATGTCTGTCAGACTATCATGACCAGTGGGTATGTCTCTAACATACTAATTTTGGGTTTTATTATTATTATTTTTTAATTTCTTCTAAAAACAAAAACGGGATACATGTGCAGAAAGTGCAGGTTTGTTACGTAGATATATGTGTGCCAAGGTGGTTTGCTGCATCTATTGACCCATCTGTTAAGTCACCTCCCCTCAACTCCCACCCCACAACAGGCCCTGGTGTGTGTTGTTCCCCTCTCTGTGACCACGTGTTCTCAATGTTCAACTTCCACTTATGAGTGAGAACATGCGGTGTTTGCTTTTCTGTTCCTGTGTTAGTTTGCTGAGGAGGATGGCTTCCAGCTTCATCCAAGTCCCTGCAAAGGACATAATCTTGTCCCTTTCTGTGGCTCCATAGTATTCCATGGTATATATGTGCCACATTTTCTTTATCCTGCCTATCATTGATGGGCATTTGACTTGGTTCCATGACTTTGCTATTATAAATAGTGTTGCAATAAACATACGTGTGCATGTGTCTTTATGGTAGAATGATTTACATTCCTCTGGGTATATACCCAGTAATGGGATTGCTGGGTCAAATGATATTTCTGCTTCTAGATCCTTGAGGAATCACCGTACTGTCTTCCACAATGGTTGAACGAATTTACATTCTCACCGATAGTGTAAAAGTGTTCTTATTTCTCCACAGCCTCGCCAGCATCTATTTTTTCTAGACTTTTTAATAATCGCCATTCTGACTGGCGTGAGATGGTATCTCATTGTGGTTTTGATTTGCATTTCTCTAAGGATCAGTGATGTTGAACTTTTTTTCATATGTTTGTTGGCCACATAAATGTCATCTTTTGAGAAGTGTCTGTTCATATCCTTTGCCCACTTTTTGATAAGGTTGTTTTTTTCTTGTAAATATGTTTAAGTTCCTTGTAAATTCTGGATATTAGACTTTTGTCAGATGGGTAGATTGCAAAAATCTTCTCCCATTCTGTAGGTTGCCTGTTCACTCTGATGATAGCTTCTTTTGCTGTGCAGAAGCTCTATAGTTTAATTAGATCCCATTTATTAATTTTGGCTTTTGTTGCCATTGCTTTTGGTGTTTTTGTCATGAAGTCTTTGCCCATGCCTATGTCCTGAATGGTATTGCTTAGGTTTTCTTCTAGAGTTTTTATGGTTTTGGGTTTTACATTTAAGTCTTTAATCCATCTTGAATTAATTTGTGTACAAGGTGTAAGGAATGGGTCCAGTTTCAGTTTTCCGCATAATGCTAGCAATTTTTCCCAGCACCATTTACTGAATAGGAGTTCCTTTCCCTATTGCTTATTTCTGTCAGGTTTGTCAAAGACCAGATGGATGTAGATGTGTGGTGTTTTTTCTGAGGTCTCTGTTCTGCTGCATTGGTCTATATGTCTGTTTGGTACCAGCATCATGCTGTTTTGGTTACTGCAGCCTTGTAGTATAGTTTGAAGTCAGGTAGCATGATGCCTCCAGTTTTGTTCTTTTGGCTTAGGATTGACTTGGCAATGCGGGCTCTTTTTTGGTTCCATATGAACTTTAAAGTAGTTTTTTCCAATTCTGTGAAGAAAGTCATTGGTAGCTTGATGGGGATAGCATTGAATCTATAAATTACTTTGGGCAGTGTGGCCATTTTCAAGATACTGATTCTTCCTATCCATGAGGATGGAAAGTTTTTCCATTTGTTTGTGTCCTCTCTTATTTCCTTGAGCAGTGGTTTGCAGTTTTCCTTGAAGAGGTCCTTCACATCCCTCGTTAGCTGTATACCTAGGTTAACATACTAATTTTGAATAATTGATCTCACTTTACAGCATCCTCAAATCCCAGGCAAGAAGTATTCAAAGTTCTTATTTATTTTTCTTTTATACTTAGTAAGTTTTGAACTATATTTACTCACACACTTTTCCCTTGAAATCAGATTTTTTATATCTTGGTCATGGGAAATGGAATGTGATTATTTTACTGCAATATAAATCATGTGGAATGGACTTAAATGTACACACATCCTATTTTAGAATTGAAGATTTCATGGAGGTGATGAGAAGAGGAGTGTGAAAAGAAGAATTGGGGAAAAGGTCTTGGCTCTCAAGAATCAACATAATTTACTTAGAATATGGCAGAATCTGGTAGGACCAGAGGAGTAATGTTGGAAGTCCATGAGGAATATAGTCAGACCCTTGAGTAATGTAGATGAATGGAACTTTCAGCACTTGGCTCTAGAACAAATCTCTTCAGTGTATGCAGAGAGAGAACTGAAAAACCAAAGACGTTAGAAGATAACCTTTGGAGAGAGATGCAAAAGAAGGATTCAAATGAGAAAAGCCCAGAGAGTCCAAGTAAGAGACCACTTCAGGAGTACAGGCGTGTAAAAGTTAATGCTGGAAGAGGCTTGAATAATTCAAAATTGTATTTTTTTTTTGGTCTTCATTAGATATTTTGTCTTGGAGTTTGTTAGGTATCACCCCTTCATGTTTTAGAAAAGATTGTTCCATAAATGTCATTTAGGTCAAGGCAAATCAAAGTGTTGTCTAAATCTTGATCCTTACAGATGTTCTGTGTATTTTTCTTATCAATTACTGAGAGATATATACTGAAATATCCGGCTGTGCATTTGTCTATTTCTCTTTGCAGTTTTATCGGTTTGTGATTTGTGCATTTTAAATCTCTGTTATTAGGTACATAAATATTTAAGGTTGTTATAGTCTCTTGAAGGCCTGCCTCCTTTATATTATGAAATGATCATCTTTGTCCATAGTAACACATTTGCTCCAAAATCTACTGTCAAATATTACTATGATATAATATTATATCCAACTTTATTTTGATAAATATTAGCATGGTGTATCTCCTTCCATTCTTTTAGTTGTAACCTACTTTTGTCTTTTTAAAGATAATTTCTTTCAGCTAGCATGTTATTGGGTCTTGCAGGTTTTTAAAAAAAATCTAATGGGATGTTTGCTATTTGCATTTAGTTGTGTGATTTGTTTTAGGGCTATCATTTTATTTCTAGCTTTTTATTTGTCCTATGGTTTCTTTAATCGTTACCTGCCTTCTTTGAATGATTTCAAATTTTTATGACTCTGTTTTATCTCCTTTTTTGGTTTATTAGCTACAATTCCTTGTTTAATTAACTTAGTGGTTGCTTTAGGGTTTATAGCCTCCATCATAACCTTTCAAAATATATCTTAGAGTAATATAATATCACTTCATGCATAATATAAGAAATTTATCATAGTATATTGGGGGTCTTCAGAAAGTTCATGAAAAGAACATATTATAAAAAACTATGCATGGATTTAAAATTTTTTGTACCAAAATAAACTCATACTTCCTTTTGTAATGTGTCTACACAAGATCTAACTTGAGGTCATAAGAAGACATCAGTGTACAAAGAGGTCCTACCTAAGCAATGTGAATTCTACTAAAATTGAAGCAAAAACAAACATCAATTTTGTAGTGAAGCTTGGGATGAAAAATGGTGAAATTACTGATGCTTTATTAAAATTTTATGTTGGAACAATGCTCCAAAGAAATGGATAACTCATTTTAAGAGGGGATGAGACAATGTTGAAAATGCAGTCTACAGTAGCAGACAATCCACATCCATTTTCAAAGAAAAAGTTCAATTTAATCATGCCCTAATTGAAGAAGACTGAAGGTTAACAGCACAAACAATAGCCCACACCATAGATATCTCAATTGGTTCAATTTACACAATTTTGACTGGAAAATTATAGTTGATCAAACTTTCTACCCAGTGGGTGCCAAAACCATTGCACCTAGATGAGCCACAGACAAAAGGCGAGCTTTCAACGGAAATTTTAAATAAATGGAATCAAGATCCTGAAGAATTAATTCAAAGTATTGTAACAAGAGATGAAATATACCTTTACTAGTACAATCATGAAGACAAAGCACAGTCAAAGCAATGGAAACCAAGATGTGGAAGTGGTCCAGTCAAAGCAAAAGTGACATGATCAAGAGCAAAGATCATGGCAACAGTTTATTGGGATGCTCAAGGTATGTCGCTTGTTGAATTTCTGGAGGGCCAAAGAACAATGACATCTGCTTATTATGAGAGTGTTTTGAGAAAGTTGGCCAAACCTTTAACAGAAAAGCACCTGAGAAAATTTTACTAGAGACCCCTTCTCCTTTGCAACAATGCTCCTGGCTCATCAAAGGGGCAGTTTTGTGAGAGTTTTAAAGGAAAACCAGTAGGCGCTCACCTCACAGTCCCGATTTGGCTCCTTCTGACATCGTTTTGTTTCCTAATCTTAAAAAGTTTTTTAAAGGCCACCCATTTATTTTCAGTTTATAAAATAAAAAATACTACATTGACATGGTTAAATTCCTAGTACCCTCAGTTCTCTAGGGATGGACTAAATGGTTGTAACTTACAAAAGTGTCTTGACCATGATAGAGCTTGTATTGAGAAGTAAAGTTTAGGTATTTTATTTTCTCTTTTCATTTAATTTTTCACAAACTTGTTGAAGTCCCCTTTCATTTCTCCCTCCTGAAATTTGTGCTGTTACAGTCACAGAATTTGCTGTTATATATGTAAATAAACATCCCCACTAAATTATTTTTGTAAAAACACTCAATTGTCTTTTAAAGAGATTAAAATAATAGAAAATATCTTATATATTTACTTTTGTAGTTACTCTTAGTTCTTTTGTGTAAATGTAGATTTTTAGATTAAATGATTTTCTACTGTCTGAAGGATAACTTTTTAACCTTTCTTGAAATGTGGGTCTGTTAGTGATTAATTAATTTTTCTTTAGTGTGTCAGAAAAAGTATTGATTTCATCTCTTTTTTCATAGATATGCTTGCTGGGAAAAGAATTCTAAGTTGATAGTTTTATTCTTTTAGCACTTTAAATATGTTGCTTCACTATCTTCTTGCTTATGTTATTTCCAACAAAGTTTCTGCTGTCCATTTTTACCTTTCCCTCTCTTTTTCTTCTTTTTTTTCTTTCTTTCTCTTTCTTTCTTCTTTCTTCCCTCCCTCCCTCCCTCTTTCCTTTCCTTTCCCTTCCCTTCCCTTTCCCTTCCCCTTTCCCTTCCCCTTCCTACCTTCCTTCCTTCCTCCCTCTCTCCCTCTGTCCCTCCCTCCCTTCCTTATTTTTTTTAACTTGAGACAGAATCCTGCTCTGTCACCCAGGCTGGAGTGCAGTGGTGCGAACTTGGCTCACTGCAACTTCCACCTCCCAGGTTCATGCGATTCTCCTGCCTCAGCCTCCCCAGTAGCTGGGATTACAGGTGCACACCACCAAGCCTGGTTACTTTTTGTATTTTTAGGAAAGACAGGGTTTCACCATGTTGACCAGTCTGGTCTCGAACTCCTGACCTCGAGTGATCTGCCTGCCTCGGCCTCACAAAGCGCTGCAGCAGGTTTGAACCACCACGCCAGCCCATAATGTGTACTTTTCAGTGTTTTCTTTTATCACTGGTTTTGAGCAATTTAATTACGATGGGGCTTAGTGCTTGGGGCTTATTGAGATTTTAGGATCTATTTTTATTTTAAGCTAATTTCAAAATTATTTATCCATCATGTTTTTGAAGCCAGTTTTCTCTTGTCTGTCTGCACTTTCAGAATTGTAACTAAATGTACATTAAGTCATTTGAACCTATCTCACAACTCATAGATGATCTTTTCTTTCATTTTAATTTTATATTTGTTTCATTTTTTATGATTGTTATTGCTATACCTTCAAATTCACTATTTGTATTTCTGCAATATTGTATCTTCCATAACTCCCATTCAGTGTATATTTCTTCATAGAAATTATAATTTTAATCTCTAGCAATTTGACTTCTCTTTTTTTTTTTTTTTTTTTTGAGACAGAGTCTGGCTCTGTCACCCAGGCTGGAGTGCAGTGGTGCAATCTCAGCTCATTGTAAGCTCTGCCTCCCGGGTTCATGCCATTCTCCTGCCTCAGCCTCCCAAGTAGCTGGGACTACAGGTGCCCGCCACCACGCTTGGCTAATTTTTTGTATTTTTAGTAGATACGGGGTTTCACTGTGTTAGCCCAGATGGTCTCGATCTCCTGACCTTGTGATCCACCTGCCTCAGCCTCCCAAAGTGCTGAGATTACAGGTGTGAGCCACCGCGCCTGCCCCTGACTTCTCTTTTTTTATAAGTTCTTTGTTTCCACTTATTTTTTGGCACATATAAAATAGTTATGAAAATCATCTTAATCTTCTTTTCTACTAATTCTAACACCTGTGTCCCTTCTGGGTCAGTGTCAATTAATTTACTTATCTTCTCGTTATAGTCATATTTTCTACTTATTTGCATACCTAATATGCCTAATAACCTTTTATTGTATGTCAGACATTGTAAATTTTACTATGTATGTGCTGGCTATTTCTATATTCTTGTAAATATTGTTAAATCTTGTTCTGGGACACAGTTACGGAATGTGGAAACGGTTACATATGTCCTTCCAGGTCTTACTTTTACCATTTCTTATGTGGGAATGTATCAGTGCTCAGTCTAGGGCTATTCCCCCGTGTATTGTACCCAATGTTCCATGAATTGTACAGTTTTCCAGTATGGCTATTGGGAAAAAGCACTATTTCCAGCTCTCTATAAGTGCCAACACTATTACCTTTTCCATTTCTGGGTAGTTCTTTCCCTGGTCTCAGGTTGTTGCATCTCATAGATGCTCTGATACTTAATGAGGATGCTTTACAGATACATATACTTTTCTCTGAGTACAGCTATCTCTTCTGTTCCTTGGTTCTGGGAACTCTGTCTGTCTATCAACAGATCTCATGTTCTTGGCCTTGTCTCCCTAATTCAGGGGGGTAGCTGCATGCAGCCTGGCCTTTACTATGTACGTTGCTGCCAGGAAACTTTCAAAAGGCAGTAAGGTAGGCTCATAGTGGAACTTGCTGAGTTTGTTCGCCATCTCTCAGGCCTGATGTCTTTGATGCCTTTGTTACCTGATGTCCCATGTCATGAAAAACCGTTGCTTTATCTATTTTGCATTTTATGATTTTTGTTGTTATTTTAGGTCAAAGGTAAATGTAGTCCTTGTTATTTCATTTTTATCAGAGCAGAAATATTTTATTTTTCAGGGCTGAGCTCAAATTTCACTGCATCAAAGAGGCCTGCTATAAACTTTCTTCTCCTTACGTTTCCCTCATGTCATTAGTTATTACATCCTTTATGTATTTCCTTTATATCAACTATTCCAATTTATAAGTATTTTTAATTATTGGCATAGTTATCTTTCTTCTCTTAATTAGACAATTTTTGTCATCACAGCATGGACCAAAATTCCAGCCATTATATGTATGGTATAAAATAATTGCTTATTAAATATTAGCTGAGTAGGTGAATAAATCTCAATCACATTATTCTCTCTTGTATTTGCCTCTCTTCTTAATCAAAATTTAACATTCACTGTTTATCAAAGAACTTTGTTAACCAGAATATTGGGTTAAGCAAACAGACAAATTGCGTTTCCCTGGGCCTCATTTTTGCAATGCAGTCACTCAGCTGGATGAATTACACTCAAAAGCATGATACAAAGCTGAATATTTGCCCATGGAAAGCATTTCACATGCACAATTGTTTGAAAACCATCCACGCTGCCTTCTTACTTCCTGTAGAACTCCTCCCTGAATTTTATCCTCGAAACAAGCTTGAGTGGGAATTGGAAAATAAGTAGGAGCTTGTCAAGAGGTAAACAAGGCAAAGTAAACTCTCTTAGTAATGACACAGGAGGTGACATATGTCTCATGCTACATATGACCTTTCTGTCCCTCCAGCAACACATATTACTCTGAGAAATAAACACAGTTAAAGGAGAAAAAATTGAGCTATCAACCTGAGACACTGTTTAGTAACAACTAGCTTGTTTACAGCTCTTTCTCTAACATAAAATGCTGTTCAACTTTTTGAACTATTTCTCTCACCTTTCTTTTAAGCAGAGAAATCCAAAGCTAGATATAATCTGCAGATAACATTACTTTCAAATTGTCTACATTTACTGAACACATAGTAGTCCTCTCTTATCCGTGGCTGATATGTTCTACCACCCCCACTGGATGCCTGCAACAAGGAATAATACCAAATTCTATATATACTATTTTTTCCTGTACATATGCACCATGATAAAGTTTAATTTATAAATTAGACATAACAAGATATTAACAGCAATAACTAATAATAAAATAGAAAATTATAATAATATACTGTAATAAGCATTATGAAAATGTGGTCTTTCAAAATAATTTAGTCATATTTTCTTTTCTTCTTCTTGTGATGGTGTGAGATGATAAAGTGCCTATGATGATAAGATGAACTGAGGTGAATGATATAGGCATTGTGACATAATATTAGGCTACTATTGACCTTCCGGGGATACAGCCGAAGGAGGATCCTTTGCTTCAGATGATCCTGGATCATGAAGCCATGAATATGTTGATAGTTGGATATCAGGAACAGATGACGTCAGTCATTAATGGGTAGGTCACATCTACCTCATGGAAACATTGGACAAAGAGATTATTCACATCCCAGGCAGGATGCAGCTGGATAGTGTAAGATTCCATCAAGCTACTCAGAATGACGTGCACTTTAAAATTTATAAATTGTTTATTTCTGATATTTTTTATTTAATATTTTCAGATCACAGTTGACCAGGAGAAACTAAAATCATGGAAAACAAAACCATGGATAAGGCAGTACTACTGTATACAGTTGGCCCTCCATATCCATGCACTCTGCATCAGTGGATTCAATCAGCCATGGATAAAAAAATGTTTGAAAAAGTTTAAAAGAATGGTTGTTTCTGTACTGAACAGGTAAACACATTTTCCTTGTCATTGTTCCCTAAACAATGTAGTATGACAACTATTTACGTGGCATTTACATTACATTAGTATTATAAGTAATCTTGTGATGATTTAAAGTATACAGAAGAATATGTGTAGGTTATATGCAATTACTACTTCATTTTATATAAGGATTTCTAGCATCTGCATAATGTAATATCCATGAAGTGTGCTGAAATCAATCCCTCATGGATACCAAGGGACAACTATATTATATTTAAATGGACTAAGAAGGAGAAGAATCAATAATTATTAAGGAACAACTAATTTCCAGAGGTCCTTTAATTTAGGGAAATAGATATGTAAAAAACAGACACTGGATTTATGTAGGTCACTATCTGATAAATAGACTACTGGCTCTAGAAATTCAATGGGTATTTGTGTAGGATAAAGTATTACGGGGTGAGAACAGACATGTTATGGACTCTGAGGGCACAGAATATAACACTGGAAATTTAGAGAAAGATTTTACTTAATCTTTTTGCAATAAAAATTGTATATGTGCAAACACATGCTAATATAATAGAAATACCAGGGATTATAGGAGTCAAAATATCCAGTGACATTAAGTGTGTTATCTAAGATCACATGGCTAATAAGTATAAGAGCACAGATTTAAAGCCAGATCTCTCAGATAGAAAAGGTGAGGCTCTTTGTTCTACCAGATTACCTAAAAGTAGCAATATTTGTGTTCTTAAAATAAGAATCTCCTCTTTTTGTGGTACAGGTTAGGTGTTCAAGCTGTGTTAAATCACATCCCTGATGTTTATGTGATCAGGATATGTGCCCTTGAGTGACCACGCAGAAGTGAGTGGAACTTTCTACCATGCTTTGTATGTTAAGACTTCCATCAACGAGTTATTTTCTTGCTTTAAATTTAATGCTGACTCCATTCAAGCAGACAATAGATTTGAAGACAATGAAAAATGTACCACTTTATTTCCCTAAGGCCTTCTCTGCACAGTAGGCCTTGAACAAAAGTAATTTCATAAGGAGAGACAAACAACCAAGTTAATCTTCAAATACAAAAATTTATTGGTTTTTTTTTGCTAAATTATTTTACTAAGTATTCGTTTTCTGATTCTTATTATCCATCTTCAGATCACAAGGCTTAGTGTAGAATTTGCTTACACTGTGATAACAAAATTCATAATCAAATGGGAAGAGGAAATAATCCTACCGTGGTGCATGTCATTTTTCTATCCAAGGGAACCGTGTAAGTTGCTGATAAGAATAAATTGCAGTGAATGAGAAAATCATGAAAAGTCAAAAATTAAAGGATCCTTAGTGATAACCTGGCACAGTGATTATTTTTTCCCTTCCAAGGGGAGGAACATTTAATTTTTGGATTGGAACATTTTTAACATTTTTATTGCTGTTTTTCTACATGGTCACAACGTTTTTAGAATATCTTCTAATGTAGTAACATTGTATTTATTGAGAAATAATGGCTAATATTGAATTTGTTCAATTTCAAAAATGGGAAAATGTGCAGAGTTTATGATCATAAACAACAGTGGTAACAATAGCAAGCAAAACAACTCTCTGGGAAATCCAAATAATTCCTGACCTTCAAGAAAACCTAGTAGGTCTGAGGAGGTGATTGTCATAGTTGATTCCAGTAGGGTCTATGATAGCATATCCCCTCAAACAAAGTTGGAAGAGAAAGGGACAGTTGATTCCTTTATGGAGTAAAGACCATAGAATAAGATCAAACTGAGAGGCCAGATTGTGCCTTCAAGAGCATGGAGAGAAATCTGAGAAATACATGACAATGGATTTGACAAGTGAGCATATGGAGGTAGAAGGAATTAGTAAGTTTAAAATGGAAGAAAGTTGAGATTTAGAAAGATACCTTTGCAAAATTCCTGGATTGTCCATTTCTGGTGTCCCTTCACTTGCTGGTGCCTCATAAGTACAATAACTTAAATGTCTAGAGAGAAGGAGGCCATGTAGGAGCCTTTAAGTTATATACAACTTCTAGGTGTCTTTGTTGGGCCCACAAAGTGCTTATAGCTTCTGTTTGCTGTGTCTCTAGAACACTTTGCAAGAAGTGGGACTTGTATTACTGCATGGTTCCAGTTTTCAATGCTCATGTGGGGGCTTCACCCTTTAAATAGCACAGTAGGTACGCTTTCCAATTTGAAGACTCCAATATTCTCTGTTGTCTGACAATCAGTCAACTTAACTTGTTTATATAATTTGTCTGGCCTCTGATGTATTTGAATTTGTCATCTGATAGAAATCGCTATGATATTTGAATTTTAAGGCAAAGTTTCCGGGTTTTAATGAGCACCTAAGATCTTGCTGAAATGCAGGTTGAAATTCCCCAGGTCCAGGATACTCCTTAAGGCTTATCCGTCTAACAGGCTCCCAGGTGATGCCAATACTGATGTTACACAGACCATACTTCAAGGAACAAAGACTTAAAGTAAGTGTCTTCTTCTGGGGCCTGAGAAAAATGTTTATGTGAAGGTGATTTACTTGGTAATATGATACCAGGGAATAGGAATACAGGGCAGGTAAGTGATACAGAGAAGGAATAAAAGCCAATACAAGGATAAATGACCAAGTTGGCCGCTAGTGTGAATAACTAGTGACCAGTACCACTGGGAATTTTTGCAGAGCTTTATGAAATATATGTCAAAATTTGCTGCCTGGGGGATAATAGGGGGAAAATTTCTATCAGATTTTGTCCCCATTGGCCAAGGCTGGGTCCATGAGCCTGCACTTCCAGGTTGCCCATGAATGTTTGCAGAGACTTTTTCTATGACAGTCCCATCTTTACACATCAAATGAAACTCCAGAGTATGAAACAAAAATAGTTACAACATGGACCAAGACAATGTGCTGTTCAAGCTGCTCCTCCAGGAAACTAGTCAAGGCCTACTTAAATCAGTTGTCAGAGAAACTATGAATGACTAAGAAGATTTTGAAGTGATGCATGAGAACTCTAAGATGCTTTAGTATGACTATTTGATGCCCTGAGCTGGAGCACTTGGCCACAAAACTCATGTCTCTTGGAGGCAAAAGCCAAATGACCCCTCCAGCAGTATGCAACATTGCTTTTCCCAAAGCAAAGTCATGATTCTGCCATGTTAACGGTAAAACCATAGGCACATTGCTGGACAATGTTTCTAGGAAGAAAAGAATGTTTTGTTTTGTTTTTCTTTTTTTAAGATGAACAGATGACCTTTAAGGGACTGGTAAAAGTTAGTGTAGCCTCTTCTCCTTCCAGACTTTCTGTGGCCCCTTCATGCCTTCCAGTTCATGAAATGGTCACTAGTTGGCAGAGAATCAGACCCAAATCTTCTTTCTACTCTCTAAATGGAAGCCATATTCTGTAGTGGAATTATTATGCACTATCAGTACATGATACATGTGCACATACAGATGTATAAGAAATCGCTCTCCTTTGAAGGAATATTCCCTTTAGCATTGCTGATAATGCTACTGAACCAAACTATGCCTGTATTCCCTATGAGAGTCCAACAGATTATCACCACTACCATCACAATAGCTAAAGAAACTAAGCACCTGTGGGTTGTAGGTGGTTCATCCTTTCACTTTTTAAACTATATATCTAAAACCAGAGTGGAATGACAGCTTATTAGAGCAATGTGACATTCTTTATGTAATTAGAATGTGTCCGAACATTTATTCTATGCAATAAACATTTAAACCAGAATTCACTGTTTTCTTTCAGGTTGGGATAGATATGTTCCCTGCTTAACTGTTATGATTGCATTACTCTGCCCTCAGGATGAAAAAGTGTTATTGAAACCTAGGGGACTTTGAGTGCATCAGTAGCACATAGTCTTACACATGAGTTTCTAGCTGTTTTGGACTGTAAGAAACTGACATATTCAAAAACTGATGGGATTAAACGGAACATCAAATGACCTACATTTGGCAGTAAGCCATGTTGTATAGGGAGAGGAGCTTTGGCACAAGTGTAAAAATAAATTCTCTGTATTTTTGAATTGGATTCCAGTTCATCTTTAAAACAAAATTTGGGACTTCATATTTATTTTCTAGATTCTAAAACCCCAGTTTACAGTTTTTTTTTCTTTTCTTTTTTTTTTTTTTGAGACCGAGTCTCACTCTGTTGCCAGGCTGGAGTTTAGTGGCGCAATCTCAGCTCACTGCAACCTCCGCCTCCCAGGTTCAAGTCTTTCTCCTGCCTCAGCCTCCTGAGTAGCTGGGACTACGGACTACAGGTGCGTGCCACCACGCCCGGTTAATTTTTTGTATTTTTAGTAGAGATGGGGTTTCACTGTGTTAGCCAGGATGGTCTCCATCTCCTGACATCACTATCCACCTGCCCCTGCCTCCCAGAGTGCTGGGATTACAGGCATGAGCCACCGTGCCCAGCCTCCACATTCCTAAAATAAGCAAAATATTATTCTTGTTCATCCTCAGGATTGTCAAGGAAAACAAATATTTTAGTTTTGCCTCATACCACACACTGGGTGAAAAAATAACAGATCAAGAGATGGTAAGGCGCTTATAACCAAAAAAGGACCACATAGAGGTTGTTCTGTATTTTGGCAAACCATGAAGGAGGTAGTATATGTTTTTAACTCATTAATTACATCCTAGAATTTACACCACCTATTCAATGCCCCTTTTACTACTTCATAGTCACTCTACTATTTTCAAAAGTCTTCTTCACTTCACTGTTTCATGAGAAATCAACGACCACGAAAAAGAATGATAATGTTGACAAAGGTAACAATGACGTAATATTTTGTGTGTGAATATTACAATTTTAAAACCATGTTAGTATCTACTGCTCCTACAAATGGCCAGATAAACAAGTCTTCATTTTTCATATTGTCCATGAAGTTCTGAAAGAATAAGTCCCTTGATCTCACTTGCAGAATTAATACAGTGTAGCTTCAGAACTTGAACTAGGTGTGTCTGGCTCCAAGGCCATGGTTGTTTTTAATGTCACCACAATGATTGCACAATCATTACTTCAATCCCGCATTATTTATTCTTTCAAAAACCAGGCAGGAACTTCAACCTTCTTAAAGGCACAAAAATTTCTAGAACATCTGAAGACTGCACAAGCTCATTAAGATAACTATATTATTTTCATGGTGTCCCATATTGAAGAGTGTCCATGAGTCATTCACTAGAATTCTATGGAAAGAAATAGAAATTTTCATAAAATAGTAGGTGCAGAGTAGCTACAGATTGGACTTGAATTTTATGTCCACAGTAGACAGGAATAAGATGCAAACTATAATTCAACAATAAATTAGGCTCATTATAAGGAAATTATTCTCAAATTTAAAGTTACTTAATACTAGCATGAGTTCTTTATTAATTTTTTTTAGGAGGCCCATATATGGCTACTTCTAACTGCCAAGAACTCACATTAGAAATAGTATTGGCTGTCTTAGGAGAGAGCAAACTCCCTTATAATAGAAGTGTAAAATCACCAAATTGGGTTAGTGTTAGGCAACTTCAAACTGCTGTGGAGAACTGGATTAAATAACCTTTAATTCATTTTTTGCCTCTGATAATAAGTGATTCTCACAAAATCCATTTCCTGGGAATCTCAGACCTACTAGGCAGAGAGTAGTAGATGGCTTTGGAGAAAACCATGGATAATATTCCTAAGGAAAGAATCAGCTCACCTGTTCATGTTGATAGTTAGCACTGAACAAGGTATGCAAGCTATGGTGGCATATCCTCCATCATCTCCGGATATGAATGAACAAATCACTTTTATGTCTCTTTCATCTTCTATTAGAGTAAGAAATCTGTCAATATAATTAAGTAGATCTACTTATTTAACTGAAAGAATAGGTATTTATTGAGTATCACTTAGTATGTAAGCACTAGGCCAGTTTTAGAGATTCGGAAAGAAAGAATAAACTTATCTTACAGTTTTTTCTTGTTTTTTTTTTTTTATGTTTTGTTTTGTTTTTGAGACAGAGTCTAATGCTTGTTGCCCAGGCTGGAGTGCAATGGCACAATCTCTGCTCACTGCAACCTCCACCTCCAGGGTTCCAGGGATTCTCCCACCTCAGCCTCCCGAGTAACTGGGATTACAGACAACCACCACCACGCCTGCCTACTTTTTGTATTTTTATTAGAGACAGGGTTTCACCATGTTGGCCGTGCTAGTCTTGAGCTCCTGACCTCAGGTGATCCACCCACTTTGGCCTCCCAAAATGTTGGGATCACAGGCGTGAGCCACTGCGCCCGGCAAAGTTCATATTTTTATGGAGGCAAATGTAGGCATCTAACCTAACAGGCAGCAGATGGGAGAATGTTTCTTTTATTAGTTATAACAAATATGTGAATCAGTTAAGAAAACCTCAGCCTCCCCACACACATAAACATTCCCAGTTACTGCCTTTCTACATATGATAAAAATGCAGTCACCTTATTTCTAAGTCCCTATTTTATCTTCGTCCAGTACACTCTGAAAATCTCATCTTATATACTACACTTCACTGAATTTTCTGTGTTCTAGCAACTCACATGGGTATTTTTTCTGCTTTTTAAATAGATCAGGCTCATTCTTTCCTCTGCTTGGAATGTTTTACCTCGATTCTTCAAATCATTGGATTCTTCTAAATAATTTTATTTCCGCTCAAAGTCATCTCCTCACAATGATATTCCTGAATGATTACACATTATAAAGTACCCTTTCACAAGACTCCCTCAGTAACAGACCAACATGATACAATTTCTTCCTAACGTATATTATTTTCTGACATTAGCTTGCATTCATATGGTTATCATTTTTTGTCTTTACATCCTCCAACTCTAACACACAATGCTTGTGTGTGTGCGTGTGCATACACGCACACACACACACACACACAGAGAGAGAGAGAGAGAGAAATAAATTATATTAGAGTGAGATGTGCATAGATCATGTTCTCCATACCCTTAGTACCTGGTACATTGTTTGGCATAATAGGCGTGTGACAAATATGTAAAAAAGAGCTACATTAAAGCAAAAAATTGAATATAGAGTGTAAACAAAGAACTAGGGATAAGAAGTAACAGGAGGCATTCAGAGAGATGGAAAGTATAATAAAGTTTCAAAGAAAACCTAAAAATCAGAACAAAACATGGAAATGAGAACTTTCATAGATTTATCAGTAGAATGCATATGACAGAGAGATGAATCAGAGAGCTTGAGATAATCCAATAGAAACCTTTCAACATGCAGTTAAAAAAAAGAGTAGACACCCAAGAACAGTGGGATAATTTCAAAATGTCTAACAGACATGCAATTGAAATAGCAGAAGCAAGAAACGAACACAACAGAAGAAATACTTGAAGTAATAATGACTGAATTTTTCAAAATGAATGACAAACACGAAACTACAGATTCAGTGAGCTCAGAAAACATCAAGAAGGATTTTTTTTAAAAAAGAGTTGTATCATATGCAAACTATAGAAACCCAAGACAAAGATAATATTGTGACAGAAGACAGGGAATAAACCTTTTATTTACCTATAGAATTAAAGAAATAGCCATTACACTGAAGGTGTTTTCAAAAGCTATGCCAGCAAGAAACGAGTAGAATTAAATATCTAAAGTTTTGGGAGAAAAACAACCCTCCAACCTAGAATTCTATACCAATAAAATTATCCTTCAAAAGTGAAGGGAAAATAAAGCTTTTCATGACAAACAAAGACTGAGGGAACTCCTTGCCAGTAGAACTGTCCTGCAAAAAAATTTTCAAAAAGTTCTTTAGGGATGATTTAAATACAAAAATCTGAAACTTAAATCTACATAAATATAGAAGAAGCATCTGAAAATAATAGATGAAAGAAGAATAAAATATATTTTTTCATGCGAAGAGTTACAGTTTCATATGAAGCTAGGCTTAGTTAAAAATGTATATTGCAAACTCTAGGGTAACGACTAAAAATAAGAAGAAAATATCTTGGTATGCTAAGAAATTAGATTAAATAAAATCATATAAAATAATTAATCAGAAGCAGAGATGACATTAAAAGTTGAGGGCTGGAAAGAAACAAAGAAGTGTAACAAATAAGAAATAGTTAAAAATATAATAGATATTAATCCAAATATGTCAATAATCACTTATTATATAGATAATATAAAATTCTAATTAAAAGACAGTCAAAGTGGATGAGAAAGCTGAATATATGCTGTTTTTAAGAAACTAATTTAAGTACAAATACTAATATATGTTATGTATAAGGGGATAAAGAAAGATATTTCATACTAACACTGATCTAATAAAGCTGGAGTATCTGTATTAGTTGCACACAAAGCAAATCTCAGGACATGGAAAATTGCCAGGGATAAATATGGCATTAATATAATAATTCAATTCTCCAAAAAGTTCAGTTCTCCAAAAAGGCATTACAATCCTAGGTGTAGGTATGCACCTACAATCCTAAAGGTGTACGCACCTAACAACAGAGTATTAAAATATGTGAGATGAAAACTGATAGAATTGTGATAAAGTATGTCAGATGAAAACTGATAGAATTGTGAGGATTAATAGACAAATACAGTATTATAGTTGAAGACTTCACCATGCCTCTTTCAGTAATTGATATAATAGGAAGACAGAAAATCATTAAGGGAATAGTTGGCTTGTCCAGCATTATCAATCAACTTAATCTAATGAACATTTGTTGGGATATTCCATTCAGCAATAACACAATACACATTTCTCCCAAACTTCTCAGGTAATATTCAGCATCATAGAACATATTATGGCAAATAAAACACACATTAACAAACTTAAAAGAAAGAAGTTATACAAAGTATGTTCTTAGACTACAATGGAATTAAACTAAAAATCAAAAAGAGAAAGATAACTAGAAGTTTTCTAAACATCTGGAGATTAATAAAAACTTCTAAAGAACATACATAACAAAAAAGACTTAAGATACGTTAATACATACAATTTTCACATTATATAATACACTGAGATATTATATATGAGGTATTAATATATATTGAAGTAAATCAAAATGAGTTAACAACTTATCAAAATTTGTGAGATATAACAATATTAGAGGCTAGAGGGAAATTTATTGCATCCAGTGCATATATTAGACAAGAATAAAAATCTCAAATAAATAATGTAAAAGTTTTCACTTTAGAAAACTAGCAAAAACTAGACCTAAAACATGCAGAAAACAATAAAAGAGCAGAAATAGAAGATATTAATGAACAGAAAACAGTAAAAGAAATAGACAAACCCAAAAGTTGATTCTTTGAACAAATAAATAAAATCGATAAATGTAAACTTGGCTAACCAAGAATAAAAAAGAGAATATACAAGTTACAAACATCAGAACTGAGAGGGGGATGAATCATTAATGGCCCTATGGATATTAAAGGAATAACAATGGAATGTTACAAAAAACTCTATGACTTTAAATTTTATTATTTAAATAAAATTGACCAGTTTCTTAAAAGACATAAAACACAAAACTTGAATGTGGATAAATATACAATCTGAATAGACCTATGTCTACTTAAAAAATTCAATGAATAATTTATAACCTTCCAAAAAATAAAGCCCCCTACCCAGATCGTTTCACTGGTGAATTCTACCAAACATTTATTGAAGAAATAATCCCAATTCTCCACAATGTTTTCCAGAAAATAGAAACAGAGAGACAACTTCTTAAACCAATGTATGAGACCAGCATTATCCTGATACTGAAACAAGACAAAGGCATTATAAGAAAGGAAATATACATATCTATACCTCTCATGAACATGGATGCAAAAAATTGTCAGTGAAATATAAGCAAATCAAGTTACACAAAATAAAAAAATAATTATATACCTCTAACAAGTGGGATTTATTCCAGGTATGCAAGGCCGGTTGAGAATTCATAGATTAATCATTGCAATGAACTATGTGAACAAGATAATGGGAGACAATTTATATGATTACATCAATTGTTTTTTAAAAAGACATTTGACAATAATATATTTTAAAAAGTCTCAGCAAATTAATAACAAAGGGAAACATTCTTGATTTAATAAAGAACATTTACCAAGAAACAAACAAACAAATGAATAAAAATTAAGCAAAACTAACATTATACTAAATGGTAAGAGACTGAACAGGAACAGGGAAAAGGCAAGAAAGTTATCTCACCAATTCAGTTCAGTACTGTACTGAACATTTCAGATGGTTCAAATACAAAAGAAGGGAAGGAAAAAGTAAACAGAATCAAAAGTAAGATTTGGAAAACTGCAGATGAGTTATCAGAATGACTTCTGTAAACAATAAGCAAGCATACCAAGGCCACTGAATATTTTCTATAGTTAATATAGAAAAACTTAATTTTTTTATCAGCATAGAAATCAGAATTTGAAGTAAAAATATTGATAATACCATTTACAATAACACTAGATTAAAAAATACTGGTATAAAGCTAACAAATTGTGTGCAATTACTTATGTGCAGAAAACTACACAGGTCTGATTAAAGAAACCAAAGAAGTTCTAAATAAATGTAGAGATATTTCATTTTTATGTATTCGAAGATTTAATATTGTTAAGATGTAAATTGAATGAAATTTGATGTATAGATTTAACACCATCCCAATCAAAATCCTAATATTCTATTTTGTATGCACCAACAACTGATTCTAAAGAGTATGTGAAATATCAGACGGCCTAGGATAAGCAACACAATACTGCAGAAAAAACAAGAGTTGGAGAACTAACACTTCTTGGCATGAAGACTAAATATAAAGCAAAAATAATGAAGATGATGGTATTAACAAATGGAGACATCAATCAATGTAATAAAATATAGTCCAGGAATAGAACTGCACAAATATAGCTGACTCATCTTTGACAAAGAAGCAAAGCCGATTTTATGAAAAAAGGATAGTTTAAAAAAAAAATCAATGATGTCGGAACAATTAGACATCTATATTCAGAAAAATAAATCTAGACACTGACTCTATACCTTTCACAAAAAGTAATCTGAAATGAATAATAGACTTAACCACTAAACGTAAAACTTATAGAATAAAAGACAGGAGAATAGGTGACTTGGGATATAATAGGGACTTTTTAGACACAACACCGAAAGTATAATCAATGAAAGAAGAAAAAACTGATGTTACACTTTATTAAAATGAAAACTTCTGCTATAAGGAAAACACTGTTAAGAAGACTTTTAAAAATAAGCTACAAACTGAGAGAAAAAGTTTTGCAAAACATGTTTTTAATAAAGGATGGGTATGCAAAATATGCACCACTCTACTTAAAAAAAGACCCCTTAAAATAAATGAGGAAACAAACAATCTAACTAAAAGTGATCAAAAGATATGAACACCTCATAAAAGAAAGAAGATATGGACATGACAAATAATCAAATGAAAAGATGTTCAACATCATATGTTGTTAGGGGATTGTAAATTAAAATAATAAATTGATACAACTATATACTTATTAGAATCATTTTTAAAAATTGACCTTAAGATGATGACAATATCAAAACAACAACCACAACCACAACAAAAATCTTGATCATCCAAATACACTGGCCATACTAATTTCTGATGAGGATGCTGTACAACAAAATCTCTTATTCATTGCTGGTGGGAATGCAAAATGATATTACCACTTTGAAAGCCTGTATGACCATTTCTTACAAAACTAAATATAGTCTTAATATATGACTCAGCAATATACTTCCTAGCTATTTACCAAAAAAAAAAAATTAAAAACTATGTGCACACCAATACCTACAAATGAATGTCTATATCAGTTTACCCATAATTGCCAAAAAGTTTGTAAGAAGTAATAAGCAACCAAGATAAACTTCAGTAGGTAAATGGGTGAACTAAATATGGTGCATCTATGCAATAGAAGAGTATTCAGCAATAAGCTGAAATGAGCTATCTAACCACAGAAGACAGGGATGAAGCTTAAATATCCATTGCTAGTCCAAAGAAGCAAGCCTGAAAAGACTGCATAATGCATGATTCTAATGATATGACATTCTGTAAAAAGCAATAAACAAGCAACAAACAGATCAGTAAGAGGAGAGTACTGAAGAGTTTAATCACCCAGCAATTTTTAGGATGGTGAAGCTATTTCCTCTGATACTGAAATTGTGGACAAATGGCATTAGGCATTTGTTAAAACACAGAGCATGGTACGGCACAAAGAAAGAACCCTAGAGCAGGAAAATTACAAATAATATAATCTAGAAGGTCTGGAGAATCCCACGTGGTAAGGAGACAATAGCAAAACAGTCTACTGCATTACAAATATATGGAACAACCTCACTGAAAAGGCCAGAGAAAAATGTGACCTAAGAAACTTCGGAAATGAGTGGAATCTGTAAAACTAAAACAACAACTATGAAAATAAAAACTATACAAAAGCACTGTATTCTAGCTGATATAGTCAGTTCTCATAGAGGTAGGTTTAACCATTCAGATAATTAAATAAAAGAATTATGTAATGGAACACTTAAGTACGTAAATAATAGATACTGGTAGCCAGGCTTCCCATCATTGGAGTTGGAGTTTAGGGATAAGTAAGTGGAAGTGCCTGCAATGATTATAACAATTATATAGGGATTAGAGTTGAGGACATTAGGATGAAATAATGTTTGGATCAAAATAGATAAAGAAGATTTTATGTATAAATATAGATATGTGTATACACACATCTATTTTCTTGTTCTTTCAACTGAGAGAGTCTAGAAGCAACAACACCTCAGTAGCAATGAATCTGTCCAGCACCCTGATCTTGGTTTCTAATACCACTATTAAACAAAAGGAACAAGCAAGGCCTCCTTAGAAAAATTGCTGAGCTTTTTGGGAGCCAACATGACCAATGAGACACAGCAGGAGGAACATCTGCCATTGAGAGACTGGGACATCAGGAAGACTGACACACTCCAAGCAGTTCTTTGGAGGGAAGACATTGAGAATGGGTGGAGGGAAGACACAGATGCTAAGCTAAAGGGGAAAGAAACTGGGAACACCGCATGGGACTAACAAGCACCAGTACTTGTTCATGGCCCCCAGTGACTCCTGGGGAAGGGGTGAGTAGAACAGCTAAGGAGTGCCTCACTCTTGCCACAGACCTCCAGAATGCAGGTAGCAGTAGACCCCATGACCCGCATGGACACTTGAGCTTACAAGCAGAGCTGCTTAGAGAGGTGGCAAGGACAGGACTTCAGTCTGTATGGAGCCCAGAGAGTTTGGTGTAGGAATGTCTGTTGTGGAGCACAGCCTGGAATAACAAGTACCCAAGGCTCACCATCTTCCTCTAGAAGACTTTAGCCTTAGCATGAATCAGACCTGGACAGAGAGCAGAGCAGTCTTGCCCATGAGATAGGGCCAGTCCAATCAGAGTGCCTCCCAGTCTGCTGGCTTCTCCTAGGGCCCTAGCCTAGTTACGCCTGCTTGTAGCACAGCCTCAGATGGTCAAACAGGGTGCTTCCCAGGGAACTTCATCATAGCTCTTTTGCCAGCAGACCACACTTGACCACTGGAGAGGTGCAGTAGAGGGACCCCCACCAATGCACACCAGCCCACCCACATCCTCCCACCACCTCAGCCTCCCCCACACCTGCTTGCTGGCAGGCACTTGACCGCAGCCATACCCCATCACATTGCTGGTGGATGGCACAGGCTGACCTAGCTTCCCTTCCCCCTCCAGTGTATATGTGCCCATGCACTGCATTGTGCCACTCTTTGCTGCTGGCATAAGCACAACAGACTGTTTCCTCTCTCCCCACTGACACACAGGCACAAGACCACACCTCAATTGCAGGTGCCAGTATATGCATAGACTCTGGCAACCCTATCACCTCCCCTTCCCCACACAGCCACAGCTACCAGGATGAATGCATGTAAGGATGCCAGTGGCCCCCACCCGCCCTGCACCAGCACTGCCACTAGTGCAAACACACGCATGGAGGCTGGTAGCCTCACACCCACCAGTGCACTGACCCTGCTGCTGCTGCTGCTGCTGGTACAAGTGCAAGCACGAACACCAGATACCTCACTCCTGCCAATGCTTTGTCTCTGCTCATGTGAGCAAGTGCAGGAATGTCACAGCCCCGCTACTAATGGTATCTGACCCAAGACAACACATGTGAACACTGACACACTGCTGTGACTGCTGGCATGTGCAAGTGAGCACAAATCCTGCTGCCACTGCCCCAACAAAGTGAGCCGTCAACATCATTCAGAGTGTTGTGGCCAGCCAACTGGGAACACCTCAGCCCCTTCAGTGCACCAGGTTCCTAAATTCAAGAGGCCAGAGAACAAAACCAGGAGCTCAATACAAACCACCAGAGTTACAGCATGCAGCCCGGAAGTGCTGAGCTGAGGCTTATCCCTCTACAGTCTTCCAGAAATGAAGCCAGTCAACTGAACACACCTTGTACCACCATCAAACACCCAAGGGCATCAAAGAATATAAAAGCAAAAAACCCTATCAAAGTACAGCAGCTTTAAAGATTAAAAGAACATCAGCCCACACAGCTGAGAAAGAACCATTGCAAGAACTCTGACAACTCAAAAAGCCAGAGTTTCTTCTCATCTCCAAATGATCACACTAGTTTCAAGTCAATAGATCTTAACCAGGCTCAAATGGCTGAAATGACACAAATAGAATTTAGAATATGGATAGGATTGAGAATCAGGAAAAAGTAAAAATCCAATCCAAGTAATCTAAGAAATCTAGTAAAATGATACAGGAGATGAAAGATGAAATGGCCATTTTAAGAAAGAGCCAAACTGATCTGATAGAGCTAAAAAACTCATTTCAATAATTTCATAAGACAATCACAAGTATTAACTGCAGAATCAACCAAGCTGATGAAATAATTTCAGAGCTCAAAAACTGATTTTCTGAAATAGCTCAGTCAGACAGAAATAAAGAATGAAGCAAAATGAACAAAACCTCTGAGAAAAATGAGATTATGTAAAGAGACCAAACCTATGACTCATTGGCATCCGAGAGAGAGAGTGAGAGAGCAAGCTACTTGAAAAATATATCTGAAGAGATTGTCCATGAAAATTTCCCCAACCTTGCTAGAGAGGCCAATATTCACATTCAGTAAATGGAGAGAATCCCTACCAGATACTTATAGCACACCAGCATCCCCAAGATACATAGTTATCGGATTCTCCAATGTGGACATGAAAAAACAAATATTAAAGGCAGTTAGAGAGAAGGGACAAGATCAGTTAAAACATATTCCCACCAGGCTCAACAGAAACCCTATAAGCCAGAAGACACTGAGGGCGTGTATTCAGGATTCCTAAAGAAAAGAAACTCCAACCAAGAATTTCATATCCAGACAAACTAAGCTATATAACCAAAGGGAAAAAATATGATACTTTTCAGACAAGCAAATACTTGTCTACCAAACCTGCCTTATAAAAGGTCCTGAAGGGAGTGCTAAATATGGAAAGGAAAGACCTTTACCAGCCACCACAAAAACACACTTAAGTACATAGACCATTGACACTATAAAGCAACCACATAATAGTTAGCTAACTATCTATAACAAAAAATTACTAATTCTAGGACTGGAACAGGAAATATACAAGTTGAGCCTATAGCATTTTATAGTGACAAATGTAAAGAAGTACTAAAAACAGGCCGGGCATGGTGGCTCAAGCCTGTAATCCCAGCACTTTGGGAGGCCGAGGCGGGCGGATCACGAGGTCAGGAGATCGAGACCATCCTGGCTAACACAGTGAAACCCCGTCTCTACTAAAAATACAAAAAATTAGCCGGGCGTGGCAGCTGGCACCTGTAGTCCCAGCTACTCGGGAGGCGGAGGCAGGAGAATGGCGTGAACCCGGGAGGCGGAGCTTGCAGTGAGCCGAGATCGCGCCATTGCACTCCAGCCTGGGCGACAGAGTGAGACTCCATCTCGATAAAGAATTAGAAAAAAAAATGGGGGAGGTATAACAAAGTCACTTAAGATTCAAATGAAAAAGCATTCGATGGCCAAAGCTGGAACAATTTAGGCAATAAAACAAATACAGTAAGATAGAATAATAGCCCAAAGTAGTAAAGCAATATTTATGAACCCATATATACAGATAAGTGATGAATAATAATTCATTATAAACAAATGAGACAAGACAAATCTCATATGCAGCATATAGATAATTTATGTAGATAATCTGCCCTAAAGGGGATAGAGCATAATTCCCTACTCATGTCTGTGCTATACAGAGTGTCTTCTTTTACAAGAATACAGTATGGAAAGAGAGAGAAAGTAGTAACTTTAAAAAGGAGAAATCTGACAGATATTATCTCAGCCATGTGAGCAAGTTTAACATCAGTGGTGATAACAAAGGTTGTTAGTATGCATCATCAACATGATGTGATGAAATGACAACCTCTGTCGTCTTCCTCTCAATAACCCATAATCTCAATCTAATCATAGCAAATGCATCAGACAAACCCAATTTAATGAACATTCCACAAAATAACCTGACCAGTACTCCCTAAAATTAAGATCATCAAAAACAGGGAAAGCCTGATAAACTGTTACAGTGAAGATGAGCCTAAGGAGAGATGATTACTAAATGTAGTGTGATATCCTAGATGGAATTTTGTAACACATAAAGGACAACAGGGAAAAACTCAGAAAATTTAGATAAAGGGTGGGTTTTGTTTAATAACAATGTATCAGTATTGATTTATTAATAGTGAGAAGTACACCATAATAATTGAAGATCTCAATGATAGGGTAAACTGGATTTAGAGTTTTGGGAACTTCCTTTACGATCTTCATAATTTTTCTGTACTCTAAAATTTTTCTAAAAAATAAACTTTATTAGCATTTTTTAAAAATGCAGTTACATGGGAGCCAGAGAAACAGGAAACAAAGTATAAATGTATATGTCTGTCTATCACTTACTCATTCTTTCGACAAACTTGTAAAGAATAGCGCTCATCTACAAGTTACTCACAGTCTAATGGAATAAAAAGTAAAAAGGCAGTAACAATTTTTTTCCAGTGCAAAGACTATACTTAGCCAAATTTAATCTGCATGTCTACTCTTGAAACCTTCCCATCTTTAAGAGTTCAGGTGGATCAAGAAAGCCAGAGTGATAGCAGCCACCATCCCATGTTATCCTGAAATAGTTTTTTTAATGCAGATTATGTAGAATGGTTAATAAGTAGTTTCTTGATAAAAATTATAATGCTGACTATAAAATACTTTTATTATTCATGAGTGACTAGTTAAGAGATATTTAAAATTTTTTCCATTGATTTTACTACCGAGTCTATTTTCAAAATTAAAAATAAAAAGCCACAGGGCAGTGGCAAGGAATGAGAAAAAATATAATCACTAGAGTGTAAATTATGTGGTTTGGTAAACTGTTAAATTTTAAAGAAAAATAAAGTAAATATTTTTGACTCTTATTTCAGTAAAATGTGTAATAAAATACTTGACTTGGAATATTTAACCAGGAAAGCAGAATGAATAAAGGAAAGTAACATTTGCTAATCTACTGTGTTCTAGGCCTTGTGCTAAATAAATATTATTAGTAATGGTGTATTATTTATTTCTCATCTTAGTTCAGGTTGCCATATCAAACTACCATAGACCGGACGGCTTCAACAACAGACGTTTGCTTCTCAGTTGTGGAGTCTGGGAAGTTAGGAGTCTAAGATTAAGGTACTGGCTGATTTGATTCCTGGTGAGAATTCTCTTCCTAGCTTTCAGATGGCTGCCTTCTTCCTGTGTTCTCCTACTGTGGAGAAAAAATAAAGATCTGGCCTCTCTCTTCTTCTTATATGTCCAATAATGCCGTCATCATTGCCTCATCTTCATGTAAATTTTTTCCCAAAAGCCCTTCTTCCAAATACCATGGAGTAGAGGGGACAGTAGGTTAAAGTGACATAAACATTCAGTCTATAACATCACCATAAGCTGAAAGAGTAAATGTTATCTTTCTTTATTTCTTCTTATTTTTCAGCTAATGAAGCTAAGCTTCAGCCAAGTTCAGTGAGTTGTGCAGGGTCTACCAGCAACTTCAGGTCTAGCTCCAGGCTATTGGCCGAGTAGTGCTCAGCTATATAATTCACAGAGATAACTGTTGGTAGCAAACCTAAAAGCTCAGTGCCATAATACTGGAGAAGTTTATTTCTCTTCCACTTTCAGGGTGCAGTTCAAGTCAGCAAGGACCCCTACATCTTCTGTCTGGTAAATCTGACATCACCAAGAGATTTGGCATCCTCCAGTAGCTTCCCTGCATTAGGCCAGCAGAGTGGCAGAAAGATCATGAAGGATTATGGAATGTGTTGTGGCTGTTGTTGTTGTGCTGTTGTTTAAGAGCCATTTTTGCCTATATTCTACTGGCCAGTATTCAGTTACAACATCACAACTCACTGCAAGGAGAGCACAAAAATACAGTCTTGCTGCATGGCTAGGTAGGAAACGGAAAAGAACAGAAAGGGTGTAATAAAACAATCAAACAGTCTCAGCCTCAGTAGTAGAAAAGTCCCTCTGGAGCTTTAGTTTCAGAGAGACGGTCCTCTGTTATGAAGGAAGCTGATTACAGCAACTCAAGCACAAGTTGGGGTTTATAGGCATGACATCACTTACATATGGGCAAAGAGGAGAAGGAAAGACTTTTATTGAAAAAAAAAAAAGCATCTCACCAAAAGACAAATCAAAATAAGCTAAACCGTATGTGAAAAAGGCAAGGGGTATGGAAAGTGTATAAGGATGGGAAATGAGCAGTACAGAAGTTCTGATTAGTCAGTATGAGGAACACTTCAAATGAAGCCAAGAGGTAATTAAAACTTAGGAAGGAAACCATATTGACTGTGATGTGGAGCAATAAACTTCAACTTTTAGCAACACTTCTTGGGGTATAGTCAGACTATTTCTGACAGTCTGTAATTCTTCTGATTGTAAAAAGTAGTGTAAGCTTGAGCCAAGACTTCAGGAACGTATACCATTCCAGGAAAGTAGCTTTCCTGTTGGGAAGCTTTATGGGTAAATATCAGCATAATCCCATTAAATCACTTGCATGCAGGTGTTAGAATTTTCCATAACATGTAGGGGTTGCAGGCAAAATCTTATCTCATCTAAAGAAAAGGCATCTGCACATGTTACCAGAGGTGAATTCCTATGGGTCAACCCAATTCTTGTCTCTCCTCGGCAACAACCTCAATTCTCGCCTCCTCGGACAAAATAATTTGACCAAGGGAACATAAGGCAGAGTGAGAGACCGAGGCAAGTTGTAGAGCAGGAGTGAAAGTTTATTAAAATGTTTTAGGGCAGGAATGAAAGGAAGTAAAGTGCACTTGGAAGAGGGCCAAGTGAGTGACTTGAGAGACTGATGTATGCAGTTTGATGTTTGACTTGGAGTTTTCTATGTTGGTATTCTTCCGGGGTCTGCATCTCTCCTCCCCTGAATCTTCCTTTGGGGTAAGCTGTCTGCATGCACAGTGGCTTTCCAGCACTTGAGACGGGCCACATGTGCAGTGTGTTTCCTAGAGTTATATGCATGCTCACTTGAGGCATTCTTCCCTTATCAGCCAAATGTTCCCAGAAGGTCATATACCTGTTAAACACTATTTTTCCTCTTAATGCACATGCTTGAGTCCACTCACCTAATTCCTGAGATTTTATTGGGAAGCTGCTGATCGCCAGTTTCTGTTTTTTTCTAGCTATTGGGAGACTGCTTTTCCCTGATGCTGTTTGCGACCAGTTATTATTTTAGACAGACAGTATAACAACTGCCTGACTATCACCTGATGGTTGCCTGACATTCCTGATTGGGGGGCTGAGGCTTCAGCCTTCCTCATGTCCAACTAGCTATCTACTGTAACACACATAGTTCTTAAGATAGCCAAACAAGCATACTAGGTAGATAGATGACAAAATTTGAAATCCTATTGTATTTTCTCATTCTCATCTTGTCAAACCCTGATTTTTACTTCCTACAGTTATGTATAAATTGAGTCTTTAAAACCCCAATGTCTTCTACACTGATACATCTTACATCTGGCTTCCAGTCATTTCTCATACCATAATGGCAATTCTAACCTGTTCTTTTAACTATTCCATCTTCACGCCTTGTGTTTAGTAGCTTGTTTCTTTGCTCCTGCATTCAATTCTTCCCAAAATGCAGGGCTTTCTTATTATGTACATGGAAATACCTACTTCATGATTGCTAGAGTTTGAACATTTGACCCTCCAAACCTCATGTTGAAATTTGATTCTCAATGTTGCAGGTGGGCCTTAATGAGAGGTGGTTGGGTCAAGGGGGTAGATCCCTCATGAATTTCTTAGTGTCGACCCCAGAGCATCCTCGTAGTTTCTGTGAGAGCTGGTTGTTTAAAGGAGCCTAGCACTTCCCTCCTCTCTCTTTCTCGTTTCCTGTCTTGCCATGTGATCTCTGCACATGCCAGGTCGCCTTTCCTTTCCACCATGCGTGGAAGCACCTTGAGGCCCTCACCAGATACCAGCACCATGCTTCCTGTACAGGCTGCAGAACTATGAACCAAATAAACCTCTTTTCTTTATAAATTACCCACCCTCAGGCCTTCTTTTATGGCAACACAAACGGACTAAGAAGCACGCTATTATATAATTTGCCATACAAATTTCTGCCTAAGTAATTATTACTTTGATAGTATTATCTAATCACTGGAATGACATTTTGTGTTTGATAAATAACCCCCAAATAATTAAAGGTCATAGCAAGACTATTTTATACATTATTACTTGAAAAATCAAGATAATACTTCATATTTTCTAGAGGACTTTTTTTTTCAAAATCAGGCTAATTCCATTAAAAAATAAGTTGGTTAGAAATTTCCAATCAGACATTTTACATGCTCAGATAAATAAAATGGTTTATTTCTGAAGATTTGATTAAAATCATTATTCCATTTCATTTTTGAAAATATATACATTTTCCATTGTTTCATCAAATATTTATGTATGGCACATTAAGTAGCTAATGTGACCATATTTCTTCTTCATAGAGAAGTTGGAAGATAGAATGACTCAGTTGAAAATATCCATACGCTGCTGAATTTCAATAACAACTCTAATATCTAGCATCCTTATAACTATACAAATAGTAATTAATCTTTGCTAAATTCAATACTATCTTGAATAAAATAAAAATTTGGGTGACTGTGTAAAGCTAATATTTTTATAGTAATGATTCTATCTTCAGGTAAGGAGCTGGTTTTGTGTTTCATTTTGGGACTTGGTAGCAGAAGGTGAAAGTTTATTGCAGGTGGCTACAACTTCTCCTTATACTCAGAGATCATCTTGTCTATATATAAATTTACTTTTATTCCTAACTTTTTATATCCATATAGTTTTATCTATCATTTTTTTACTCCTTTAGTTTTAAAAAAAAACAACTCTAGGCAAATTTACTATACTTGAACAAAAACCACATTCCCATGCTGCCTATTTTTTTTTTTTCCTAAAAACACATCCTACTTTCCTTATATATTTTACATGAAGAATTTTGTATTTTATATGTGGTTGTTTTAATTACATACATTTGTTATAATGTTAACTTATATTTAGTGAAAAAGTAGAAAGTAAGCAACTTTAATTATGAATCAGATGCAGAGTCTAGGACAAAGGGCAGAGCTGCAGATAAGGCCTGACGCTTCCCAGCATAGCCAGGAGGAAGAGTTGGGCCCAGGAGAGCTCCACATGTCACCAGGCCTTAACATGGCCATTTGTTTTACAGCCTAGAATCTAATGGCTCTAATACAGACAAGTTAAACAATTATCAAAAATATCACAGAAGTAGTTTGTAACCTTAAACCATCCAGCAGACAAAATCTGACCTGCCTAATTCAGACCAAATGTCTAAATTAAATTTTGAAGTTTTTTATAATTTATCTTACCAATAATTTTAAAACTGTCTCATTAACCAAAGATTACTAAAATTCCATGAACTAAAAGGCATTTGAGCTAGCTTTTATATTTTTGATAAAATATTTGATTTGAGTGCTTCCTTTTATTTTTAAGCCAATTAATTACAGCTCTAATATCTTTTGGTAGTGCAACATCACATATATGAGATATATATAAATATATAGACATAGACTAATAGAAGCAGATCTTACAGATTTATAAGATTCTTCATTTGCCAGTTTTTAGTTTCTCTCCTACACTTTAGACTCCCTATCTCTTGATTTTCTGTTTTCCGTCCCAAATAATTGCTCCCTAGGCAAGCCTGAATTTGAATTTCTAAAGGGACAACTCATAAGTGATGCAAGGTAGAAAATTTATGTCTCAAAGCACAGAATCAAAATATTAGGCCTAAATATTGTACCGGCATTTGCTCAAACCAAGGAAAAACAGTGGTATAAGTAAAAGTTCAGTTGAGATGTCCAGGAAAAGTACCTTAAACAAAGGTATTACTTACAAATTTAAAACAATGCTGAGTTTCTAACATACACAGGCAGACACCCTTCCAAGTGGAAACCATTATAAAGATGTAAATTTTTTGTACAAAAGTGTTTGAGGGGAGTCAGGTAAATGATAGAAATTTATATTTTGGCACTCAAACTTAGCTTGTTTCTTAATTAGAATACCAGCTTCTTGGTGGAGCCCTGTGGTGAATATGGGAAGGAAACATGTAGATTTTAGGGCCTAATATTTAAATACATGAGAAGAAACCACAGCTGGAAGGCAGAACACAGATCCCCAAAAATCAAGGGTCCTATTTTTACGTCAAATCTTGGGTTCCTCCAAAGAGGAAAATGCTATAGGATAAAATGCTTTCACAGTGTACCTGACTGTAAGGAAATACCCCTGAGGCTGGTTGCAATGCAATGCAATGCAAAAGAAACTGAAGATAGCAGAAAGGAGGAATAAGGTGGATTAAAAATAAATAGAACAATTTTAAGAAACGAAGTAAACAGAGGTGCCAAGTACATAATTGTTTAAAAATGTTTTAGCTGTCGGGCGCAGTGGCTCGCACCTGTAATCCCAGCACTTTGGGAGGCCGAGGCAGGCGGATTACAAGGTCAAGAGATCGAGACCATCCTGGCTAACAAGGTGAAACCCCGTCTCTACTAAAAATACAAAAAATTAGCCGGGTGAGGTGGCGGGCGCCTGTAGTCCTAGCTACTCAGGAGGCTGAGGCAGGAGAATGGCATGAACCCAGGAGGCGGAGCTTGCAGTGAGCCCAGAGCAGGCCTCTGCACTCCAGCCTGGGCAACACAGCGAGACTCCGTCTCAAAAAAAAAAAGTTTTAGCCAACTAAAAGCAATTACCCAAAACAGGATCCCAAAAGAAAAGAAGCATAAAGACTATATATATATATTTCTTCTGCAAAGTTTTCTCTGAAAGATTTTGAAGAATGGGGGGAAAATTAGAAAAAAGAAAATAGAATCTTGGGACATGAAACTCACTATGCCAAAGGGAAAGTTAAGCTTGGGAACTGAGTCATCAAAGCGGTCTTCTTTTTGTTCCCAGACAGCTGTAATTTTACAACCACATGTCATAGCCTCATCTCCTTTACTTCTTCTTTACTTTTTCTTTTCATATGTTTACTTTATCTTATATTAAATGTAGATATACTAAGTGTGAGACAGTGCATAATTGATTTTTTTCTCTACTCTCTCTTTTCACATGTAAAATGTAGATTTACATATACTAATTAGAGCTTCATGAGAATGTAACAATTTAACTCACTGCCTACCCTCCCTATCTTTTTTCCCCTCCTGCTTGCTCTTTCCCATTTAAATATTGAAGTTCACAAAAACCTCTTTGGAGAAAGCATAGATTACAAGTGTTACTGTAATTTGTGTGTTTTTCTTTCCAGGTGCATCTTCAATGTTAGCTAATACACCTCTAACGTATTGAAGGAAAAAAATCAAACCATACAGACAGGACTGGAATACATAACTAGCTCTTCAGTGCAAAGACACAGACCTACGTCATGAGAAACAACAGCCAACTAGGAACCATAACCTCCCCTACCACCCAAAAAAAAAAAAAAAAAAAGTCACTGACCATAGCAAGATAGCAATATGTGAGTTCTCTGACCAAGAATTTAAAATAGAAGTTTTAAGAATACACAGTGCATAGCAATTAAGAAATTTATGAAAGTAATTTAACAAATAAATTGAAATAAATTTTAAAAATCAAATAGACATCTTAGAAATCAAAAATGAATTTGCTAAACTGAAAAACTCATTGGAGACTCTGAACAGAAGAATGGAATAAGCAAAGGAAAGAATCAGTGAGTTTAAACACAGCCTATTTGATATCACACTGTTAGAGGAAAAAAAAAAGAAAGAGAAGAAATGATAATCTCCTGCAAGATACAGAAAATTATCTCAAAAAAATCTAAGAACTACTGGTGTTCAACTGGGAGTTGAACAAGAGCAAGAAGTGGAAAAGTTACTCAAAGAAATAATAACAAAAAATTCCTAAACCTGAGGAAGATATAAATATACAGTTATAGGAAAATCAGAGAATGCCAAACATATTTGATGCAAATAAGACTACTCCAAGATAAATAATAATCAAACTCTCAAAGGTCAAAGACAAATTAGGATCCTAAAAGCACAAAAGAATAGATGCAAATAACATATAAAGGAGCTTTAATTCCTCTGCCAACAGACTTCTCAAAGAAAATCCTATGGGCCAGGAAGGAGTAAAACATTTTTAAAGTGCTGAAAGAAAAAAACTGCCATCTGAGAATAGAACAAATCTATCCTTCAAATATGAAGGAGATATAAAGTCTTTTCTAGACAAACAAAAACAGTGACAATTCACCACCACCAGACCCATCTTATAAAAAAAATATAAAAAGTCTTCAATATGAAATTTTAAAAAAACAAATAAACAATAATATGCAAAAAATAAAGCATTTCAAGGTATAAAACTCACTGGTAATATTAAGTACAAAAGCAACCCCATAATACTGTATTACTGTAATTGTGGTGTGCAATCCAATTATAACACTAATTTAAAGCCTAAAAGACAAATCTGTTAAAAATAATGGTAGCTACAGCAACTTTTTAAAAGATAGGCAATATTAAAAAATGTAAATAGAGACAACCAAAAGTCAAAATGTTTGGTATGGAATTAAAATTGAGATTTTTGGTTTGAGTTTGCTCTTTGTTTTTATACATATTTCATGATCTAAGTTGTCAACTCTTTAAAATAACTTACTATACCTATTAGTTGGTTTTTGTAAGCCTCATGGAAAACACAATGCAAAAATGTATAATAGGTACACTAAAAACAAAATTCAGCAAGTTAAAATGTAGCAGGATGAGCTGCAGACAAAACCCTCAGACACGGAATTGTAGGAGGAAGGGCTTTATTCAGCTGGGAGCATTGGCAGACTCAGTCTCCGAAAACTGAGCTCCTGGAGTGAGCAATTCCCGTCCCTCTTAAGGGCTTACAATTCTAAGTGGGTCTGCATGAGAGGGTCATGATCGATTGAGCAAGCAGCGGGTACGTGACTGGGGGCTGCATGCACCAGTAATTAGAATGGAACAGAACAGGACAGGGATTTTCACAGTGCTTTTCTATACAATGTCTGTAATCTATAGGTAACATAACTGATTAGGTCAGGGGTCGATCTTTAACTACCAGGCCCAGGGTGTGGTGCTGGGATGTCTGCCTGTGGATTTCATTTCTGTCTTTTAGTTTTTATGTCTTCTTTCTTTGGAGGCAGAAATTGGGCATAAGACAATATGAGGGGTGGTCTCCTCCCTTAAAAACATACTATCAGATATAATCACTTAACTGCAAAGAATGGCATTAATAAAGGACGAAAGGAAGAGTTACAAAATAAAGCAGGCAAGCAACAAAGTTGCAGTAGTAAGTCCTTAGTTATCAATAATACCAATGAATGTAAATGAATTCAATTCTCCAATTAAAAAACACAGAATAGCTGACTGAATTAAGAAATGAGACCCAACTATATGCTGCCTACAAGAAACTCACCTTACCTATAAAGACTGATATAGACTGAAAGTGAAGGGATGGAAAAAAAGCATTCCATGCAAGTGCAAACCAAAAAAGAGCAAGTAGCTTTATTTATGCAGATAAAATAGATTGCTCATCAAAGACTATAAAAAGACAAAGGAGGTCACTATGTGATGATAAAGGGGTTAGTTCTGCAAGAGGATTTAATACTTGTGAATATCTACACATACAAGTATATAAAGCAAACATTAATAGATTGAAAGGGAGAGATAGACTGAAATATAATAGTAGTAGGGAATTTCAACACCCATTCTAATTAATGAACAGATTGCCTAAACAAAAGTCTGCAAAGAAATATCAGGGTCAAACTACACACTAGGCCAAATAGACCTAAATAAACTTTATAGAAAATTTCACCCATCTGCGACAGAATACACATTTTTTCATCAGTACTTGGGACATTATCCACAATAGAACTTATTTTAGGCCACAAAATATGTCTCAATACATTAAAAAAGTAGAAATTATATCAAGAATATTTTCTGATCACAATGGAATAAAACTAGAAATCAATAACAAGAGGAACCGTGGAAAATATACGAACACATGGAAATTAAACAACATGCCCTTGAATGACCAATAGGTCAAGAAGGAAATTTAAAAGTAAATTTATTTTCTGAAACAAATAAAAATGAAACATTCCAAAATCTATGGAATACAACAAAAACAGTACTAACAGAGAAGATTATAACAATAAACACATGTAAAAAAAAGTTGGAAGACTTCATATAACCAATGTAATGATGGACCTCAAAGAACTAAAAAAGCAAGAACAAACCAAACCCAAAATTAGTGTAAGAAAAACAAATGTCAAGGATCAGAAAATGTAAATGAAGTTGAGATTTAAGAAAAACACAGAAAAATCAACAAAATGAAATGTTGTTTTTTGAAAAGGTAAAGAAAATCCACAAACCATTAGCTAGCCTAACTAAGAAAAAGGGAAAACTCAAATAAATACAATCAGAAACAAACTAGGACATAGCAACTGTGACCACAGAAGTAAAAAGAATCATTAGAGATTATTATGAACATCTGCATGCCAACAAAGTGTTAAACCTAAAAGAAATGCACAAATTTCTGGACACATACAACTTACCAAGTTTATAACATAAACAAATAGGAAACCTGAAAAACTAATAAGAAGTAATAAGATCAAAGCCAAAATATAACATAAACAAATAAGAAACCTGAAAAACCAATAAGAAGTAGTAAGATCAAAGCCACAAATCCTATCAAAAAAAGCCCAAGACCTGATGACTTCACTGCCAAATCTTATCTCACAAATATTTGAAGAAAAACTAACACCAATTCTATGCAAACTCTTCAAAAAAAACTGAGGAGTAAATACTTCCAACCTCATCCTACATGGCCAGCATTACTCTGACACCAAAATGAGACAATAATACAACAGAAAAAGAAAACTACAGGCCCATATCACCGATGAACATAGATTCAACAATAATCAACAAAATACTGGTAAACTGAATTCATCAAATGTTACAAAGATCATTCAACATGATCAAGTGGGATTCATCCCAAGGTTGCAAGGATGGTTAAACATATGCAAACAAGTAAGTATGATACGTCACATTAACAGATCAAGAGCAAAAACTATGTGATCATTTTAAGATTCTAAACAAATCATTCAATAAAATTAAATATCCCATTATGAAAAAAACCTTCATCAAACTGGGCAGAGAAAAATCATACCTCAAATTAACAAAGGCCATATATGACTAACTCACAGCCAATATCATACCAAATGGGGAAAATTCAAAAGCCTTCACTCTAATATCTGGAACAAGACAAGGATGCCCATTTTCATGACTTTTGCTAAACATAATACTGGAAGTCCTGGCCAGAAAAATTAGGCAAGAGAAAGAAATAAAAGACATCCAAATTGGAAAGGAAGAAGTCAAAGTAGCCTTGTTCCCAGACAACATGATATTATATTTAGAAAAATCTAAAGATTCCACCAAAAAACTGCTGGAACTAATAAACAAATTCACTAAAGTTGCAGGATAAAAAATCAACATACAAAAATTAGTAGCATTTATATATGTCAACAGCAAACAATTTGAAAAAGAAATCAAGAAAGCAATCACATTTATAGTAGCTACAAAAATATAAAGTACCTAGGAATTAATTTAACCAAAGAAGTGAAAGATGTTTACAAGTGAAACTATAAAACACTAATGAAATAAATTTAAGAAGACATAAATAATGGAAAGATATTTCAAGCTCATGGTTTGGAAGAACTAATATTGTTAAAATGGCCATTCTACCCAAAGCAATTTATATATTCACTGCAATTTCTATCAAAATGCCAACTAATTCTTCATAGAAATGGAAAAAAAAAATCCTAAAATTTACATCAATCCATAAAAACTCCATAGAGCCAAAGCCTTCCTGAGCAAAAAGAACAAAACTGGAGGCATCACACTATCTGACTTCAAAATACACTACAGATATATAGTAATCACATCAGCATGGCATAAAAACACTCATACACCAATGAAACAGAATATAGAATTCAGACATAAATCTACACATTTACAGTCTACTTATTTTATTTTATTTTATACAAAAGCACCAGGAGCATGCAATGGGAATGAGAGAAACTTTTCAACAAATGGTGCTGGGTAAACTGGATAACCATACACAGAAAATGGAACTAGACCCATATTTCTCACCATATATGAAAATCACGTAAAAAGAGTTCAAAACTTAAATCTAAGACTTGAAACTACAAAGCTTCTAGAAGCTCTTCAGGTCTGAGTAAAGAATTTTTTGTGTAATATCTCAAAAGCACAGGTAACAAAACAAAAATAGACAAATGGAATTACACAAAGTTAAAAATCTTCTGCACAGCAAAGGAAATAACAAAATGAAGACACAACTCAGAAAGGGAGAAAATATTTGCAAACTGTCTATCTGACAAGGGATTAATAACCAGGATTTATGGAGCTCAAACAAGTCAATAGCAAAAAAACAAATAATTCATTTTTAAAAAGGGCAAAAGATCTAAACAAACATTTCTCAAAAAAAGACACACAGGCAAGGTGGGGTGGCTCATCCTTATAATTCCAGCAGTTGGGGAGGCTGAGGCAAGAGAATGGGGAAGCTTGAGCCTAGGAGTTCAAGACAAGCCTGGGTAACATGGTGAGACCCCCATCTCTACCAAAAAAAATAAAAATAAAAATTAATCAATTTTTTGTGACATGTGCCAATAGTCCTAGCTACACAAGAGGCTTAGGCAAGAGGACTGCTTGAGTCCAAGAATTTGAGATTGCAGTGAGCTATAATCATGCCAGTGTACTCCAGCTTGGGTGACAGAGTAAGACCCTGTCTCAAAAAAAAAAAAAAAAAAAAGCATGCAAATGGCCAACAGGTATATGCAAAAAAAGTTCAACATCACTAATAATCAATGAAATGCAAATTAAAACCACAATAAGATATCCTCTCACTCCAGTTTGTGGGAAAGAGAGTTTCTAGGGTGCCAGATGAGTTGGTCCCCACTGTGTGAGACACCCATGGGGAACCATGGGCGGCCTCTGAGGAGAAAAGTCCCCCTATTGCCTTCATGTCTTCATGCCCCCAGAGCATAACCGCTCAGCGGAATTCCACAGGTTGCCCGGGGAGATAACACTCCCCCTCCTGAAACCCGCACCCACCCGTTCCACTCCCAATAAGTTAAAGATCTTAAGTAGTTTAGACACACACCTTTGCTCAAGGAAATTCACAGAAACCGCCACTGCTATACATCTCATTGAATGACTCAGGAGTTCTCCTTAACTAATTAATCCTTTTCCTCATTCCTTCCTACCCCTCCCGTCTGCCCTAAGAACAAAGAGCTTGTAAATCAATAAATTAGGCGGAGCCGAAGAGCTCTGGGCTGTGAGCAAGCTTCCGAGGCTCTGGTTCCCTGGACCCGCATTTTAAACTCTTATTCTGTCTCTTTCTAACTCCTTTGTCTCTGCTGGACTGGGGTACCCGCCGGGTGGTGTGGGGCTGGTTTCCCCAACACAGTTAAAATGTCTTTTGTCAAATAAAGATAGGGAATAACACACGCCAGTGAGGATGTGTAGAAAGAGGAACCCTTGTACATTGTTGGTGGGAATGTAAATTCATACAGTCATTATGGAAAATTGTACAGAGTTTCTCAAAAAATTAAAAATAGAACTACCATATAATCCAACAACTCCATTACTGGGTATATATCGAAGAGAAAGAAAATCAATATATCAAAGATACAGCTATACTCCCACGTCTACTGCAGCGCTATTCATAATAGCCTAAATATGGAATCAACCTAAGTGTCCATCGATGGATGGATGAAAGAAATATGGTATAAATACACAATGCAATATTACTCAGGTGTAAAAAAAGTAATGAAATCTTGTCATTTGCAACAACATGGTCCACCCATGGAGGTCATTGTGTTAAATGAAGTAAGTGAGGCACACAGAAAGATAAATATCGCACTTTCTCACCCATGTTCTCTCTGATGTGGGAGCTTCAAAAAGTGAATTTCATGAAGGTAGAGAGTAGATTGATGGTTGCCAGAGGCCAGAAAGGGTTGAGAGAAGGGAGGGATAGAGATGTTGGTTAATGGGTGTAACTATTCATTTAGATGGAAGAAATATGACCTGGTATTTGATAGATCACTAGAGTGACTATAGTTAACAGTAATTTATTGCACATTTATCAATAGCTAGAACAGGTCGGGTGCTGTGGCTCATGCCTGTAATCCCAGCACTTTGGGAGGCCAAGGCAGGTGGATCACCTGAGGTTGGGAGTTCAAGACCAGCCAGACCAACATGGAGAAACCCCATCTCTACTAAAAATACAAAATTATCCAGGCATGGTGTAGCACATGCCTATAATCCCAGCTACTCCGGAGGCTGAGGGAGGAGAATCGTTTGAACTGGGGAGGCGGAGGTTGCGGTGAGCCGAGATCTTGCCATTGCACTCCAGCCTGGGCAACAAGAGTGAAATTCCATCTCAAAAAAAATAAATAAATAAATAGCTAGAACAGAATAATTTAAATGTTCCCAGCAAAAATAAAAATAAATAATAAATATTTAGGGGGATGAATATCCCAATTACCCAGATTTGATTGCATGAACATGTCAAATTATCACATACATTCCAAAAATATGTACATTTCATATGCATTAATAAAAAATATTTTTTAAGAAAAAATCTATAAGTATGAATGAATTATTTGATAGAATGCAACTTACATTATTCAAAGTGGCTAGCATGCGAATGGGGATAAATTAAGTGTTTTCTTTTTTTCAGAAAAGGGGGTTCTAAAACAATCACAATAGCTCAAGTCATGCACTGATCATTTTCTGAGAATCATGTTTGCATACATTTTCTACAAAACTATATGACCTTTTATTGTAGGCATTTTTAATTGCATTTAGGAAAGGAGAAAACTATCACTCAAAAGGTAATGTAAGTAATTTGGTCAAGGCTCCAAAGCTAAAAATTATCAGAGATAAGAGTGCAAGCCTACTTACTAAAAAGTTCCTGCTAGCCCAGGGGTGGTGGCTCACACCTGTAATCCCAGCACTTTGGGAGGCTGAGGGCGGGTGGATTATTTGAGGTCAGGAGTTCAAGACCAGCCTGGCCAATATGGTGAAACCCTGTCTCTAATAAAAATACAAAAATCAGCCAGGCATGGTGGTGTGTGCCTGTGGTCCTAACTGCTCGGGAGGCTGAGACAGGAGAATTGCTTGAACCTGGGAGGCGGAGGTTGCAGTGAGCTGAGATTGCACCTCCGCACTCCAGCCTGGGTGACAGAGTGAGACCCGTCTCAAATAAAAAAAAAGTTTCTGGTACTTACATTGATCATTGATTATTCAGTTTTCGTCACCAAAGTCAAAACCATGGAGCCGCAGCTATTTTGCAATCTCAATATTTTTCTGTAGAATATGTCCTATTTAAATAATTTGTATAACAATAGCACTGAAGTTCTTGTTTTCTGCATTGCTGATAAAAGCCATGTACTTTTTTTTTTTCCTAAAAAATAGCCTCTAGGAACAAGCAACAAGACACAAACAAATGTAACAAAGATAAGTAAAAAAAAAGTTATTTGGGAAAATAACTTCCAGAGCTATAAAGTGCTTCTAGAACCCAACTTTAATGTCAGTTCTGGTTCAGATGTGGCAGAATAATTGTGTCCCCAGTATTCTATTTTCATAAATGGTTTATGTTAAGAATAGCTGGAATATAACTTGAAAAGAGGCATCTGACTCTTTTAAGAAGATGCCAACACATCTTACAATACACAGGAGGTGCTAACTAGACCCTATTTGGCATTATTATTTGCTAAATAATCACCAGAGAAAAAGTCACTCTGTAAGATAAGATAATATTATAGAGCAATGTATTAGGAAAATACATAAGCTTATATTGAATTGCTCTCTTGGACTTGAGTCCAGCTTTAAGAGCAAGAAAATATGTGAAGCTTATTCATACCAATGGTTACTTACAGGATTTGAAGTATTTTGTCATCTTCATTCATTCTATAAAATGTATTGATTACCTACTAGGTATCCAACACTCTTTGGGCCACTGAGGATTTAATAGCACACAAAACCACAGCAACAAAAACACAAATGTGCTGTAGCTTGCATTAGAAGGGATACTGCACATCAGGATAGAGATGAGATGCTGCTCTCAGGAGGACAATAGCATCAATGTCAGCTGGTTTAGCAAGGCTTAGGTGAGCATAGTAGTAAACGCTGCTCAATATGAAAGTGGGGCATGCATTCATGTACATGTGCTCATGTTGTGTTTAAACTTCACATAATGCAATTTTTTCAATAAAGAGTGGTATAATCATTAGAGATATATTTACTATAACTTGATAGTTTTGGTTTATTGAGTATTACTTCTTTAATTCATTTAGTAATTTGTTTAGATTGTAAGCCTTTTGTTTATTTTTGAAACTTCCTAAGTTACAGAGTTTATGAAGCAGTAGTTAAGCATTTATCTTTGTATTATTAATGACATTTTTGACTTATTTTGACCAATTCCTGAGCCACAGGATTATTGAAGAGCTTAATGTTTAATTTTATGTGTCAACTTCATTGGGTTAAGGGATACCCGTATAGCTGATAAGGCATTACTCGGTGGACTGAGTAAGGAAGATCCATCATTACCCAATGTGAGGAGGAATCATCTAATCTGTTGAGGGCCCAAATACAACAAAACGTCAGAGGAAAGGTGAATCTGCTCTTTTCTGGAGCTCCTGCCTTTGGCCATTAGAACTCCAGTTTCTTTGGCCTTTGGACTCTGGAACGTACACAAGTGGTCCTCCAGTTTCTCAGGCTTTCAGCTTTAGACTGAGAGTACACCACCACCTGTCCTGGTTTCCAGACCTTTTGACTCAAACTGAATTACACCACAGGCTTACCTTGTTCTCCAGCTTGCAGAGGGCATATTGTGGGACTCCTCAGCCTCCATAATTACTACAGCAAATCTCATAATTATCTATCTATCTATCTATCTATCTATCTATCTATCTATCTATCTATCTATCTCTGTCTATCTTACTCTGTTTCTCTGAAGAACCCTAATGCAGTTCCACACATCTAAAAATCTACCACTTATTAATTCCTGGCAAAGAAAAAACATAAACATGTGTAGTTAACATCTTAGAAGGCAGAATTGAAAAGACTATTTTAGCAACAAAAATTTAAAGAAAACACTATAAATAGGTATTATTTCTCCTTCCATAGCTCTTCGCTTTTTGAAAACCAGCCTATTAAGATTTTCATGAAATATTTTTAGTTTGTGCCAAGCAGTGTGGTTGGTGCTTAGTGTATATCAGAGTGTGGGGAGCAAACAAACAAATAAAAATAAAACAGGCTTTCACTTTTGGCTTTTATGCTATTAATTTGTCTCTACTGTATGAGAAACTGAGCAATTTCTAATAATCAGAAACAGTATACCAGTTCTTGATCTCCTGTTTGTAATTATCACGCTTTATTGGGAATTCTCAGGAAGGGTTCCCAGGAAGAGCTATCAATTACTACTTTTGTACTCTATTCTTGGAGAGCAATTCTGAGTGGGCTTTTCAAAGCTCCCTTGATCTAATTCATTTGTGGGTATGAAGTATGTAATGTTAAACTCCATATATGTCGTTATCCATTTATACTCCTTTTCTTAGAAGTCTAGTAAACCATATTTATATGAAGGATTAAATCAACACTATAAAATGGTGCTATTTAAATTGCAAGTGCACTTAGTGCTTTCCAAATGGATTCAGCAACAATCAATATTACAGTCCAATTTCAACTCTTTTATTGTTCACATACAAAAATAACTACAATAGCAATTTGAATATATATGGATTATTTCTCCTAGGTTTCTCCATGCCTTGGAAAAACAGAAAAATAAAGTGCCTATTTTTGTACAATTTTAAATCTAGATGGAATCTAAATATCTAGGACAACATGCTCTTTCCCCATAATACTTCTATTTATTTATTTTTTAAAAGTTTATAAAATGAACTTTTAGATAAAGTGTTACATAAGTTTATTAAATGAGACTATGAAAGTTTATGCAAATCTACCAAATCCAAGCAGTCTAGAATCACGTATCTGGGTAGCAGCCTGAAAATGTTGGGTATTTGAATTTGTAGCCAATCAAAATCAACAGAGACAAATCCCCAATGGACAAAGCAATATAAAACCTTTATTAATAATTCTTTCTTGTCAAATACATCTAATAAGACCAATGCTGTGGTTAATCAGTTAATGATTAATTTATAATTATGATTAATTTATGAAGATTAATTGTAATTGTTCAGTAAGTGCTTAAAATAAGTTTAGAAACCCTCTATTTGACTTAAATATAGGTAAATAGTGAAAATGAGTACATAGCGATCATGTATATACATTCTATATTGAATTAGTGAGCCCTCTATTAATTTAGTGACTTAACAAATCTATAGATTCCATGTACTCAATTTAGTTTACTGAAAGTGAAATCTCTATTTATGATCTGTGGTTTGAAAATAAAGGAGATGTGATCAACACATGTTTTTTGTCCTGTGTTTTACTGCTCTTATCTAATGGGTAATTCCAGAAATGGGGAGCCCACATTGCTCATAAGAGCTCCTATGTCAAACCCAACAAGTATGGCTCAGAAACCTGATTATAAAGCATATTAATGAAGCCAAATGATGTTCCAAGATGTTTTTAATTACAGTACCATTATGCCATTTTATATATATATGGTATTTTATAAGACATTCATATTCCAGGTTCTTCAGACAGTTTTTTAAAATTTTTATTCCCCCCTCAACTTCATTTTTAAATTATTTTTAGTCCGGACCTTTCATATTCCCCTTCATCCTTCATCACTTACCCTGCTGTTACAAATTAGGATGAGAATCTAGTGATAGGAATAAAAACCAGGTGTAGATCCCCATTTGTCATAGCAACATTAACTTTTTTATCCTAGAAAATCTTGACCAATATAAGCACCAAGGAAATAGAAACGAGGAGACGGGCACAGAAGCTAAAGAACTTTTTATATCTGTACTATCCACAGAGATTCACTTCCTCTATGACTGTAGTGTAGAACTCTAGGATGCCAGATATGTTTTGTCTAATGAAATCGACTTGAAACAATCTGTGGTGGTTGCATGTAGTGTTGGCTTGAGAAAGGCTCTAAAGACTCAAGAGTTTTCAGGAGTACAATACCATGCATAATTAATAATATTTGCCCCATTTTGCCAGGCATTTGGTGATCCTCACTATTAGTTCCTAGACTATATCTTTATGCTCTTGAGTTATGCTACCAAGTTATAATTCCTCTAAAACTTGCAGTGCTACCTCTTCCTTCACACCTTTCTGGATATCATTTCACCATTGTTCTGGAAAGTCTTGAGTGATACATTGGTTCACATTTCTTGTCATATCAGGGTTTCTATTCCAGTCAAGTTAATTGCAGTGCCCTGACCCACACCATGAGTGCTGAGTGTTCACCTGACCCAGGTGAGGGCAATCAAGTCTTCTCATTGAAAATGGGCGCAGTGGCTCATGCCTGTAATCCCAGCCCTTTGGGAGGCCAAGGAGGGCAGATCACCTGAGGTCAGGAATTCAAGACCAGCCTGGCCAACATGGTGAAACCCCATCTCTACTAAAAATACAAAATTATCTGGGCGTGGTGGCAGGCACCTCTAATCTCAACTACTCAGGAGGCTGAGGCGGGAGATTCACTTGAACCTGGGAGGCGGAGGTTGCATTGAGTCAAGATCATGTCATTGCACTCCAGACTGGGCAAAAAGAGTAAAACTCTGTCAAAAAAAAGAAAGAAAGGAAGAAAGAAAGGAAGAAAGAGAGAGAGAAAGAAAGAAAGAGAAAGAAAGAAAGAAAGAAAAGAAAGAAAGAAAGAAAGAAGAAAGAAAGAAAAAAAGAAAAAGAAAGAAAGAAAGAAAGAAAGTCAGTCTACACTTGGATAGCAGAGATTCAATCAATGGTTGGGGCTAGAGCTGGAAGCTGGCTGGATAAAAGACAAATCTAAATACTGTTGCTTAGAAGACAGCTCAAAGTTTCTGAGTTAGCTAAATGGAGGAACCAGCTGATGGCAGTCAATGAGCTACAGAAGCTTCTTCCTCTTTTTAGCAAGGCAGTTTTCCCGACCGGTGAGCTTCCATCATCATATAAACACATCAATATTCCCTACCTCCTGTGTTTATAATATATAGAAAATCATGGGTGCAGGGATACTCTCCATTGGAACTTTGCCTGTAATGTATAAACATCTAAGACTGCTTTATGATGTGCTTTAATTAAAGTTTGGAGAGGTGGCGTGCATGCTACTAAGCTACTATTCCTCTATCTGTGTGTTTTTCCTCCCAAAAAATATGTTTGGTGCTAGTGATGTGTACTGGTGATTCCTTTGCTAAGCATAGGTCTTCTGGAAACACAGCTGTGGCAGGACTTTATGAAATGCAAAATGGAAAAAAAAAGAGAGAGGTAAGGGAAGTGCAAGTTGGAGAAGGAGGAGGAAGGCAAAGATGGCAACATAGCTGCAGCAGATTCTCAGATGGAAGCAAATGTAAGGAATGTCATTGTCTCTTAGAGACCATAATACTAATCTCTTTTCTCCATTCCAATTTTCATGAGGACTGCTATTCCTGTTCCTGAGTTCCATGCAGTTCCTTCATTTGAAACGCCCTTTCTTTCATTCTCAGATTATTAGAATATTCATCCTTCATGGCTAAACTCAAATGTCAATGCTGCTGGGATGCCTGCCCCAATTTCTCAAGCCCAAATTAATCATTCTTTCATCTGCACTCTTCCAGAACTACACTTATGAATTTATTAAAGATTAATTTTACCCTACCATAATTTATTGGTAATAAATGAATCCTTCCTCCACTATAAATTTCCATTAAGATAGTGATTGGGTCTAGTGTATACATGCACATACTACATGTTCTGTACATGATTAAGATAAAAATAATTATTAAAATCTTACTATTAGGCCCTGTGATAGATTTTTTTAAAAAATATATCTTGAAAATATTACTACTATATGAGAAAGATATCATCCCATTTTAAATATAAAAATTAGAACATATATATGTATAAAAACATATTTATATGTGTAAAACTAGTTAATGCTACAACTAAGATTCAAATCAAGATCTTTCTGATACCAACACCTATGCCACTCAATAACTGCTAAAATGAATTTTCATTCATGGTTTGATTGCCTAACCAAGATGAAAGGCTGACCTTGGATCACAAAATGTTGTTTAGATTAACATGAGATGAACTAAGCCATAGTTTTATTGATGGTCATTAACAAGGCTTTGATAGTTTCTATAATCTTTCTTTAACAGCCTGGGGAATCTTTGTTGTAAACACTTCAAAGAGAGCCAGGTTATCTCATCTTATAAACAATTGTCTGCATATTTATATCAAAGAAAGGAAGACCAAGTTTTTTAAAAAAGATATTGTGACAGAGACATTGTGTTATTTCTCTGGAGTTGTGCATGTCAAGCTCTCATTGAAGGCAGTGAAGGTGATAAGTTTATTTTTAGGCTGTCATGTGCTCAGTATTCACTGATTGTTCATGTAGATTCCATTAATTGAAAAAGTGTGATAATTCAGGCTCTGGCTATTTGAAATACCCAGTCTAATAATATCATGAAACACATAGGCTTAACGATGCAACAAAGATTTTAAACAAGACTGAGAAATTACAGAGGAAAATAGTTTCAGATAATTAAATTATGCTTCAAGTAAATTTGACAATGCACACATTCTACACAGGCATCAAGCATTACTGTCTCCAATATTTTTCTCAAATGATTCCCCTTTGTCAACCAAAGTTTACCCTTCCAAACACTACTCATATTTTAACTTCTCCAAGCAGAATATCCCTGTTTCAAGCTCTAGTCCTAGTACTTAGTCGTGTAATAACTTTTTCTCTCTATGATTGCCAAAAGGGATCATGCCATCCTTCAAATTCCCAGGTCATTAAATTTTCCTCTCTCTTATGAACTGGAAGGGAACTAACAAAGGCTACACAAATACCCTGAGCTTGGAACTGACTTTAATGCTTCTTTCCACAATTATCTGATGCTCATATAAAGACACAGAGAAATAACACATCATCCAAAACACAAATGTTTTAAATACAGGAATCGAATTTTGAATCCAAATCTAACTTCAAATGCTATTCATTTAAATTTTGTCATCCTGTTGCCTGTGGTCTGGAATTATACACAATTGATTTCTATATCTAAGTAGGGCACTTTTCACAAGCCCCCACCTGGCATGTACTACATGAAAGCAAACTAAATGTTGAAACACATTATGGCTACACATAAATATACATAGTTTTATCTCTTAGTAAAACAGTCTTGCAGTCCTCATCTAAATATCAAAGTTGATTTTCACTACATGGTATTATCAATTCACTGGAGTTACTGTGTTTTTGAAGGGAATAAAGCAACATACCTTCCCAAAACAAAATCCATACTTAAATATTTTAAGATATTTAATAATTCAGGTGTTTTATTACTTCGACACAGTCAGCTCTTAAGACACTATTATTTCAAATTAATGAAGTTGGTTTGACAGGTACCTGTGGCTGGCGAGCAAAAAGAATGATTCTTGACCATGCTGAGAGCCCACCCAATCCATCGGTGTTAACCCAGGTAACAGAAACACTAGGCAGCCCAGACCTTAGCACTGTCTTAAAATCATACATTTATTTGCGGGGGATGCAAAGACAGTCACAAGAATGCACAGCTGACACTGAGATAGCACAGAGGTCTTAAAATTTCATGATCTTTTTGTAGTTTTCAAATTTACAAAGTCTTCTGGGGCTTGAGGACGTCACTGACCATATTGATCCCAGCTGGGAGGTACAGTTACAGTGCCAGAAAAATAAGAGCAACCCTCCAGCTGCCCAAGCAACCCTGTAACCAGCCTGACAAATCTAAGGCAGTGGATGTCAGCACTTGTAGCACTCAAAAACCTTTGTAAATGTTGTTTTCTAGAATCTAAGAGTACTGTGTAAGGTTGACCATATGCACTGACACATCCCTCCACACAACCACACAAAAACAGTTGCCAGCATTCACTCTTTCTCCCTGTATTTTTTTTCTCTCTCTTGCTCTCTTTCAATGTCATGTGAAAGCCATATTGGATGGCAAAGAAAGCCTGGATCATGCAGAATTCCTGCAAGCAAATTAGGGTAATGCTATCAAGAGAAGCTTTAATTAAAGTCCATTGAAAAATGAACTAAATCAAAAGTTGGCAAAACTAAGTTTATCTCCTAGGTTTTCAAGAGCATTGAAGTAGAGCAAAATATCCAAGATGCAGAGGGCAGTGCCTGGCACAGAGCAGGGTGCTCAATAACTATTCAATAAAGAAGCCAATAGATGATGATATAATATTGATGGGGTTGAATATAGAGAGATTTTTGTTTATATTATGTTCTATAGATGATTATCTAACATTTTAGTTGAAATGATAAGGTAGTTAATATTTTAACCAGTGATATTTTTAGGCAAATATTTCCCCTCCCTTTGAAAACTGAGTGTATTGTTCAGTATACAACATTATAAAATATGACAAGAATAAAAGCTTTTTCTTTTCTTTCTTTTTTTTTTTTTTTTTGAGACGGAGTCTCACTCTGTTGCCCAGGCTGGAGTGCAATAGTACCATCTTGGCTCACTGCAACCTCCGCCTCTGGGGTTCAAGTAATTCTCATACCTTAGCTTCCCCAAAAGCTGGGATTACAGAGATGCATCATCATGCCCAGCTGATTTTTTTATTTTTAGTAGAGATGTAGAGATGGGGTTTCACCATGTGGGCAAGCCTGGTCTCTGGACCTCATGTGATCTGCCTGCCTTGGCCTCCCAAAGTGCTAGGATTACAAGCATGAGCCACTGCACCTAGCTATAAACTAACTTTTTTTTTTTAATTGATCAACAAGGTACAGCCAGAACACTGTTCTAATTTATTAGGCCTAAATTCCTAAACAAAGTTATTGAATCAACAATAATAAGAACCTCTATTTTCATTGATTTTAGACAGATATTAGCTTTCGTTTGAAGCCCCAGAGAGAAGTACCAATAAGAAATCATCATTTCTCTGATGAAGGGTGATGTATTAGAAGTTTCATCTCCATGTGATATATAACTTAAAGCAATGGGTTAAGTTGACAAGATAGTACTCTCCACTTCAACCTAGGCCAGCTATAGGCAGTTTATGCCTGATGTGGTCCCAGGAATCCCTCAAGAGCCTGGCTATGGATCTCAACCTCATTATCCAACATGACTGCCAGCTCTCCAACCATCACATCTGTTTCAAGAAACAGAATAGAAAGAAAATGAATAATGGCAAATAGAGGTAAACTTCTCTAACCAAGAATCAGAAATCCCACAACATTCCCTTTTTCATCTTCTTAAGAACTTAATGACTGAGACAAAACTAGCGAGAAGGTATAGTCTTTGCTCATGTTTAATATGTGACCAGCCAAAAATGTTACTATTGTTATTATTATTATGGTAGAAGGTTAAAACAAATATTGACATAGCCAAATAAATGTCTTGGCCACAAGTAGCATACTGTATAATAAAAACTCTGCCTGTTGGGCATTCCATTCCATCAGGACAATGCCAAGACAAACCCTATATCTCTGGATTTCCCTTGCATGAGAAAAATGGAGATCCACAAAGTGAAGCTGTGGCCAGTATGGAATTTCACATAACATATGCCCGAAGGCCATGTTCATGCTAAGGGAAAGCAATATTCTTTTCTGGGGCCAAAGATGAAAACGGTCAGCTGGTAAATTACTACAATTTGTGTCTTTTCTTCTTTGCTCATAAAGCAAGAATGTGTTTTTGTATTTTTATGCCTAGAGTTAAAGCCCATTTAATTCAGTTAAAATCTATGGGTTAGTCAACAAGATTTAAAATTGAATACTCACTGATAATTCACTTATTTAATCATTTTACATCCATAGGGGCCCCAAAAAAAGTTATTAGAAACCCCAAACACTCAACACACACATACACTGAACACCATGAATGTCATGATTCCTATGTGTCAAGGACAAGACTGAATGTTAGTGAAAGTGAATACAGCTTCCAATATTTGAAATAATCTATATCACTTTAAAATATTTTATATAACCTCTATCATATCTAAGAAAATAACAATATGTAGCTTCTACACAGGAAGCAATTTATGATAATGGGATACAACTGTAAACTATTACTCCAAATTGCAGGGTTCTAGACCTGCCCCTGCCTCAAAGTTTTTCAGTTTTTTGAGAAAGTTAAATAAGCTCTCTGGGGCTTCTTTCCTCCTCCGTAAAATCAAGGGGGTGAATTATTTTCCTTAGAGACCTTTTAGCTATGATACTCCATGGCTACATGGATTTTGTTGTCACTTTCAATCAAGTTTAATTTTCTTCAAGAATCAATCTTTTCACTTTGGAAATTTGTTTCATTTTACAGGTCTTAAATTTATGTCTGAATCTCATGGCCTCAATATTCCCAAATCCTTATTTTAGTTTTATACTTATAGTCAGCAAAGGTTCTATTTTTAGCAATTTCCCAAAGGAATTGAAAGAGAGTCTCATCTTTGGCTCATTACCTCTGAGAGCCGACTCACTGATGCCTGCTGTTTCTACACCCTGTGCCCATCTCCTGCCTGTAATTGTCACCAAGGTCAGCACAGGTTTGTCACCTCTGTCAAATGGGGGAATCAAAATGAGTTTTCTCATGTTGAAAGCTGACTTGGGTTTGGGTCCCTGGAGCTTGAGGTTATTCCACACCGACTAGATAAAATGCCCCACTAAACAGCTACCAAAGAAACACACAAACAGGGATTTTGAAGTTTCATTTTCATATTTATGTCTTCCAAATTAAAATTCCTAGTAAAAGGAAATCACGGCTGTTTCCAGATTCAAGAACTCAATATCTGTGCTTATGTCAAACAAGGCTAAGTTTAAATACTGTGTTTGTTTTTTTTTTTTTTTCTTTTTGAGTGCTATGAAGTTGCAGGCCTGGCAATAGTATCAGGAGCTCAACTAGGCAACAGAGGTAAAAATAAAAATAGATTAGAAACAAGTGATTGAATAATGGGTTTGGGGGTTCTTTCAGCAGTCATGATATAGTCGTCTTTGCTTCCTGTTTCATAGATGCTGGACTATAGCTTTATGATAAGTTTGACACACTCTCAAATCATGCACATACACTAGCCATGCCACAGGCCCTTGGCTAAGATCTTGGCAATCATAAGGAACACCCTCTGTCTGCATCTTTAATCTCCTATATTTGACTTCTAGAATTGAATTGAGGACTATTCTTAGCATATTTTATCTTGATTTGATTATTCTCCAAAGTTGTGGCTTTTTGCTGGTGGATAAATTCAAGAGATGGTTTGAATATTCCCAACAGTCTCAGTAAATGAACACACATTACACTTTGTTATTCAAAAGTTTTCAAATGGATTTTCAAATTGATATTTCAGAGGAAATGCAAATCCATGATAATCTTTTTAAGTAAAATTTATGGTGTCTTTTCTAGTAAAATGGGAGGAAAATATTTATTTATGACATCCTATGTGATAAGAATCAAGCCAGATATATGGTAAACATTTTTTTTTCTTTTAATTCTCACATTTAAAAATTTGTGAAACTGCTTTAAAATTGTTGAAATTACAATTCTGGGAGATTGTAAATTTAAAGTTAGTCAGTCCACAAAGGAGGATAACTACAATTCAATTCTGTTGTGGCTTAACATCTGAGATCTCTCCATCAGCCAAGTTATGCTCATTCCAACTGGCTCAGTGTTTCTGCCAGTGAGCTGGTTAAGCCCTCCTTTTGTGAGCTCACTAACTGTCTTCCCCACTGCTTGTCCTTTAGGCCTGTCTGCTATTGCTGACAGTCCTCTGGGATCTTTTTCACTTTTCCTGATCCCATCACAGTTAGGGTCCTACATTTGATCCTGATTGTGGCATGTGGTGCTGGTGTACTTGGATTTTCCTAAAAACTTAGAATCACTTTGCATCATTGTTGTTTTGTGCTATTTCAGAGAAAATGTTCTGCTAAACCAGGACTTCTCAGGGCCAACAAGGACTGAGCTTTCATTGGCCAGGTCCTTGCTGAATCAAGGACCTGGGCAGCTGAAAAGCAGGACAGTTTACACCCTGGACATATACATTTTTTCTGTATTTATTTTTATTAATTTCTCTTTTAAAAATTTATCTCTACTTATTTTAAGGTTGCCAACTTGTCAACTTTCCAATTTTTTTTAGTCATTGCCTTTGGAAAGCCAAGAAATTTTGCAGACTCTGATACAGCTGAATATCATCAACTAGAAATATTTTGGGGAAGAGAATTTATACATTTCACTCCTTTTTTATCTGTGTTGAACTGCAAAGGGTGGAAAATTGAATCCTATGCTACTATCTGGTCAACAAATGTGCCCACGCTAGCAATGCTTTATGATGGCTTTTCAGAGCTGTAGCAAGTCCAATCCACGATTAAATACAAATTTTAACCTTCTTGCTTCACACAGAAAATGAGATTTGTGCCGTGGGCTTTTTTTCTAAAATGTTGAACCCAGCAGAAAGTCTCATCTTGCCATCCAGTTTTCCTTTCTACCATTTCTATTTGCATTTCATTAGCATAATGTTGAAAAATGGAAGCAACCAAATATTTTCTCATAACTGAGCAGTGAGAGAAATGGAATATCCTGCACTCTTTTCAACTGCCTATTACTTTAGGATAGACCAGTGTGGTGCATTAAATGATTACAAATTGATATTTTTCTCATGCTTATACTCTTTCCAAATTCCCTGTTTCTAACCATACATATTATATAAGGAGCAAAGCATTCTGAAATTTATATCATCATTATTTGTAAACTCATATATTACTGAAAAATGTGTATATGACATCTAATAAGTATCTCGCCTTTTTTGAAAGTCTGCTACTTAATAGGTCTTATCTATCCTATGTGGACATAGTTCCTTGCCACAATTCACATTGCATAAAGATTAATGCCCTAGTCCAGCCTTAAGCTAATTTATTTATATTGTTAAGATATCTTGATATGAGAATAGGCATTTTAGAAAAGTCATGCTTAAATAATTAATGTAAACTGTAACAGGCCCACCCTTGGAGCCTAGAAACAGTGGCTCTTCGATCTTAAGAGCCTTTCTAAATAATAGCTACATCTGCATTGGCTCAAAATATTCAGATAATATATATGAATAACTTTAGGAATTTGCAAAAGTGAGTAACTTTTCTTTTAGGATCACAATAACTATATGCTTAATGGGTTCTTGTGGGTTGCAATTGTGTGACAGAGTCCAAATTTTATAATATCAAACTGGCCAGTGTATATATTTGACCAAAAATGCATCTTCAAATTGAATGCATCCAAGACAGAGGGCATGTGCCCTGTTTGGAGTGTTGGTGGAGATATGAGTTAATTTATATAAAATGACATAATAAATTTGCACAATCTTAAAAATAAATAAAGCTGACCATGCATTGACAATTTACTTCAGCTGCTAACCTGTGATTAGTGCATCACTAGAGACTTCTATCATAAACCATTTGCTTAATAAAATAGCCTGAATAGCAAGGACTCCAGATTTTTCCTTTTTCTAGATATTCTTTTTGAATTCTTATTTTTAATTGACAATTATTGTACATATTTACGGGGTATAATGTAATATTTAAATACATGTTTACATTGTGGGATGATTAAAACACACTAATTAACACATCTAGGTTTTTCTCTTTTGTGGAGTAGATTTGCCTAAACCTACAAAATGGCAAGCCACAGCTTAGGGCAGAAAATTCTGTTCAGTGAGACTACAAGTCATGTTTTGTTTTTCTGTGTTTTATATATGGGGCTGTATTAGGACACAGAGATGTGCTGGGTAGTCTCTTTTCCAAGAGAACATGTAAATGAAGCTTGATGTAATAGTTTAGTAGTACATTCTGGTGGCTGACAGCATCCTCATAGGACTCTCCCAGACATAGGTATGGAAAGTTCTGGTGCTAAAGGCTGGTTCTGGGACCCAGAAGTAGGGAAAGGTATCTTACATGATGCCACCAAGGAAAGGTTTAGCAAGAAGAGATTTTTCAAGAATAGTGTCAAGGCTGGAAAATTGGAACAAAGAGTATTTTAGAACCAGATAGAACTGGTCACTCAATTACTTTTCCCCAGACTATCACTTCCTTTCTCCATATTTCTCAGTCATCTATTTAAGAATCACAGAATGTGAACAAAAGCAGTTCATCTTGAGTGATGTTCCATCCAGAGAGGACTGAGGCCTGTTTAAATAAGACAGTGTCTAGAATGTTTATTTCCACCAGTGTTCATGTTCTCTGCAGAGCTCTAAGTGACCTCTGACACTTTTCTCTGACTTCCACTTGGCTAGTTTTCTATGGTTAGTGGAGTCTTTCTGAACAGAATCATTTTCTACTCACAAGCTCTTTCTTGTTTAGCATCAATTTCTAAGGCACAGGACAATAGTATTTAAGAATTAGTCCCTTATGTTTCCAAATACTGTAATCATACCTCCAGCAACAACTGCCTAACAAAAGCCACACAAAAGACTAACGTTGAACATTTCAGGTGTCTTAAATTGGCATCTATCAGAAGTAGAGCCTGGATGAAGGATTCAGGTATAACTGAAATGTGTTAAGAAAATGATCCTAGGAAGAACTGTTAATAGCAAGGGAGTGAGGAGAGCCAGTCTAGGAGGCAGAAAAGCCAACAAAGAAGTGATTTCAGGTGAAGTCCCAGATGCACCATCATCCCCAGTAGAGCTTTGAAGAATAAATTACACCTGCATTTACCACATTCTGAGAGAAAGGAGGTGGGCTGTTGTACTCCCCCACCAGTTACGGGGTGTGGGCCACCCTGGAATTTGGGAAAGGGGGACGGTAAGTTCTCAAGTGTTTCTGGGTCTTCCCATGGGTATGGAAGCTCCAGTGCCCAAAGAGCCACCCTCAGAAGTTTGCAGGTGTAAGGTGTTAAGGGCAAAGCACAGAAAAGCTGAATGATGGGTCCAAAGACGTGCTAAAATGAATTTCTTGGGATCTTAGCAGGGTACCAACCATTTTATCCATAAAAATAAGGACTTTAATTATGTCAAATATTGATAGACAGACACACAGAGATAGATCTTTGTGCAGAGAAGGCGGCTGTGGAGTAAGAGTAGAAAATCACAGCTGCACTAAAAAAGGTAATTTATATTAAAGTAAATTGTGAATTTAGCACCTTTATAGAAATTAATGGAGACATAATAAACTTAGGTTCCTCAGTGTAGATAGGCAGAACTGTCACTTGCATTATTGGAACTGAATTGATGAACTCAATTGAGTTTTTAGGATAAAGCCAACCTATGAATGCTTTGAATTCTTCACATACCTGATACATGGGTCATAGAGTCTCACATTTTAGAAAAGGAAGAATCTTTGGGATTTATCTGGCCCAGGTGATCTTATGAGCTGTGTACGCAAACTGAGATTCAGAAATGGGAATAACTTTTTGCAGGCACATAGCAAATGTGATGTCATCAGAAGTTATTATAAAGACTTATTGCTATTACTTGGTTGTAGTCCTTACCGTCTTTTATCAGGATTCCTGAAACACCTAACCAATACCAAGCTCACTACCATCCAATCCATTCTCCACATTGTACCAAGGGCTAAACTGTTCTTTTAAACACTTTGGTTGCTTTATTTGTATTTACTGTGGACCTTCCTTCCTTCTCATGTACTTCTCTACCTCTCTAGTCTCCCCTCCTAATCCTAATTCCCTGTAAATCTACATTGAATATACCAATGTACTTGTTTATTTGAAAATGTTTATGTTCCTTCATGCTTCCATGTCTTTGTACTGGCTGTTCTCTTTTAGAACAGTTTCTGCACCCTCCTAAACTTTAACTGGCTAAGATAAGTCTAACACTCATAGAAATGTTTTTGTCCTTTGTGCTCCCACAGTCCCTGTTTATATTTCTTCTACCAGAGGATATATCACTGGTTATTGTCATATTCTGTTGACATCCTTGTCTTTCTCAGCAGAGTGTATGTATTTTCAGAACACATCTTGTGTCTATTCATCATTAGAACAAACTACCTGGCACATATGAAACATTCAAGTGTACTAATTATTGAAAATATGACGATGATAATACATATACTGTTGATACACTATTGATCTCTGGAGGATCCAGAAGAGTCATGTCAAAGTGACTATGAAATGTAAAGGTTGGAGTAATAAATCTGAGTAATAATCCTCTATCTCCCATAATTCACATTGTTAAGAAATTCTCATTGTGTTTTGCCATCCAGTAATTGAGGATTCCTATTCAGAATCTCATTGGGATGCTGCTGTTTGCACACACAAGTATCACATTGGTAGGCTGATGGTTGCTTAAAGGCCCAGAAAACTGAAGTTCTGTACCTTTGCATCTCTACTTAATTTTAAGGATACTTTCGATTGCCAGCAGCGACCAGCCAATCCATGAAAGAGAAGTTCTTGGCTCATCTTATTGGGAAGTCTAGAGTTGGTAAAAAGAAAGGCACCGTCACATGATATAAATCAGGCACCTCAAATGGTATCTTTGATATTTGCTCTTCCTTCTCAACTCTGATGCTCTCAGTTTTCGTCATTACGTGAAGGCCCTGTGATAGACATTCAGTTTAGACTAGTGTTATTTTCAAAGGGACTATCATTGGAGATGAAGGATCTAAAGGTAAAAGGTGTCCTGGTTCCATAAAAAGATTCCCCAAGCCCCAAAATTCTTATGTAAATTTACACACACACACACACACACAGAGAAAGTTGAAGTACATTTCTGCACATATGCATAGGATTTTTCAGAGAGAAAATACCCTATCATAAGTGGGATTATTTAGTCTCACTCACATACATGGAAACTTGGACAATTTTCAGGATGACTATCAGGCCTACAATCCTCCTATTTGGCATGGCTTCTATAAAATGGAATATTAGGGTTTTCAAAGACACTGGCATGTTACTTATTTATATATTTATTTTTAAAAATTTTATGTAGACTTTGATGTTGCCAGTGGAAGCTGTCCAAGGAGATATATTCAAAAGTTTCACATAGAGATATTTTTAAATATCAGAGAGTGGTATCTTAATTTGAAAGTAAGTGAACTAGAAGCTATGAAATCCTGAGCTGATAGTTAAAATGGAGACTAGTGTCAACTTTACCTCTTACTAGTTATATGACCATGAGAAGTCATTTTAACCCTCCTGTATACAGTTTATGTACCAACAAAATAAGGATAATATCCACCTCATGGAGTTGTTATCAGCAATGTCTAGTAGCAGTAAAAGAGAGAAAAGTGCTAATATATTTTTTGTGTATGTGTAGATTATTAATATTTTTATTAATCTCAAGACTAGGTGAAATTTTTAATTCATCTTTTTTCACACTTGTTTATGTCTTAAATAGCTTGATGTTCGTAGCATAGATGTGCAAGCATTCTTTGTCTTGTTTGTTTTTCTGGAAATAAGTGAAATGAATTTAGGGAGAGACAGAAGCAAGAGAAGAAAAATCATGATTCAAAGAGTTGAATTTTATGCACTTAGCATACAAGAAGTTACAAATAGTATTCAAAAGCATACAAGAAGTTACAAATAGTATTCAAAATGTATATTATTTCCACTAAAAGCCCTTGGAGATGTAACAAAGTGCTAATTGTCTTCACAGATTAGCTTCATCATAAAATGTCTATGCCGCGAGGACCCTTAAAAGCAGCTAGTGGAGGATGTAAACAATGTACAATGTACCTCCTCTTGTGTCCCTTTCTTGTTCTCATGGAAGACATAACTAATCCATTTTCAGGTACCTTGCTTCACAGTTATTTTCTATTATTCTATCTTATGATTCCTTTACAATGCCATACAAATAATATCAATCTACCATCCCAAAAGAATCCAATCTGCATATGGTACTGATGAAAATTGGAATCAACTGCCTAGGGGCAAACAACACCACACAGCAACAACAAAAGCAGGGCTGGAGTTAGAATACAGACTTCCTGATACCAATTTATAAGGAAAGGATTTAAAACAAAGTTACAAAACCAAAACAAATGTTAGGAACAAACGTGCATGTGGTGACCTTCAGACTTTAGTTCCTTTGGGCATCAGATAAAAATCCTATGCATCTGCTGTATTAACATATCATGGAGAACACTGTCTGTGCTGGTTACAGAAAGAAGTACCAAACAAGCTGCAATGTATATTCAATCAATAAACCATGTTGTAAAGAAAAATATTCAGCTAGAATTTGCCTTGGAGGAAAGTAGGCTCATTTCTTCTTTTTTAATTTAAGAGTTAACAAAGACTTTTTTTTTCAGTTGATAGGATTTCTGATAAACCAGAGATGTGATTTGATTATGTACGTGGGTTTTCTACTGGGAGAAAAGTAACGTCAATAATAGAACCAACTCAATAGTGTACAATAATCTTGTTTGCTAACTTTTCAAGAAGACTCTGTTAGAAGAAAACACTGTTATGGGTGAAACTCATATATTATTTATAAGCCTAAAAATAGTCTAATTGTTTTTAAATTTACAAATTCAACAAATCGCTGAGTCTTGGATTGGGGAAATAACTCACCCAGGGTCACATAACTGGTGGCAGAGCCAAGGATACAGCATTGATTTATATGACTCTGCAGCCCATGCCCTCCCTAGCAAGGAGGATACACTACATCTCCATGTGGGGGGTGTGTATTGATATGGTTTGGTTGTGTCCCCACCCAAAATCTCATCTTGAATTGTAATCCTCTTAATTCCTATGTGTCAAGGGTAGGATCAGGTTTAGGTAATTAAATCATGGGACCAGTTTCCCCCATGCTGTTCTCATGAACTTGTGAGTTCTCCCAAAATCTGATGGTTTTATAAATATCTGGCATTTTCCCTGCTGGCATTCATTTTCTCTCCTGCCACCTTGTGAAGAGGTGACTTCCACCATGATTGTAAGTTTCCTGAGGCCTCCCCAGCTATCAGAAACTGTAAGTCGATTAAACCTTTTTCCTTTATAAATTACCCAGTCTTTGGTATTTCTTCATGGCAGTGTGAGAACAGACTAATACATGTATATTACACTAGATTTGTTTATAATGTGCTCAGTTATAATGATTTTCATATATCACTGTATATATGATTTCATGGCAACACATTTAAATTCAAAACTCTTTGAAAGCAATACATACAGGCGCATAACTCTTAACTGTTTAAGATCAAATAAGAAATAAGTGGTTGAAAATCTTCTAAAAAATTTTGAAGTTGCTTATGTGTGAAATATAAATATCTAAATAAATGTACTATTATAAAATTCTCATATGTACTAAATATATACTAAATAATTTATCTAGTATATGTACTATTTTATATGTACTGCTATGTACACAGGATTAGACAGTTGTAATTTATACAGTGCCTCCTCAAAAACATTCATAGAGCTGTTTTGAATTTGCAGGTGATGCAATAGAAAGCTCATGGTTATATATAGCTTATAGCTCTACCTGCCTAATACGGTTAAGAAAGTCTTAGTTTCGCTTCTACAAATTGGAGTGATAATGCCTGCATTAAGGAAGAGTGACATATAGATGGAACGAGATATGGTATATGAAAGTGCCTGGCTTGTAGTTGCTCCGTAAGTATACTAGATATACGTTAGAGTATATATTAGGTATATTGGGTATAACCAGGAATTCTGAAGATAGATGAGAGAACTGAAATTCACAGAGATTAAGAAATGGTGCAGAAGAGAGGAAACGACAGATTTCAGTGAGACAGAATGTATGCGGGAATCAGAGAATGAACATCATGTTCCCAGTACTTAGCAAGGACTCAACAAAAAGGCAGCCATTGTCATAGAGTAACTTTCCAATGTTCCCACATGGGAGATAGCAAATAGTCACTATGTTTTCTTTACACCAGTCTCTCATCCAACAATGTCTCCCACCATGCTGACCTGAACTATGAAGTTTCCCTGTGACTCAGACTTCAAATTTTTTGAATTTCCCTTGATCCTTCACTCCCAGCAGGGTCATTGAATATGATGTATCTTCTCTGTAATATATTTGTACTCAACCGTCACTAGATCAGTTTATACTCTACTTGTTCTTCTCACTGGAAATGTTACTTCCTCTAAGAAGGCTTAATGGAAACCTTTTATGAGGACAAAGAATTCATTATATACTCTTACAGCATCATTTATTTCTTTTAAACATTTATAAAAATTGTAAGTCTACATTTATCTAGGTGAGAATATAGTAAAGTATGTCCACCTATTAGTCTGTAAGTTCCAAGAAGACCAGGTCCTCAATGAGATGTGCTCACTTTTGTGTCTCCAGCATGTAGCAGGTCCACCACATAATATTCACTCAATAAATCATAGCAAAAAGAAATAAAGGAATTACTCAGATTTGTATCCATTCCTTCCAACTTTCTTTCAAGTGGAATTAATCCTGTATTTCATGAGAAATACTTTATTTTCAATATCTGCTATATTGCAGTTTTGTAGAAGGAGCAGATTTCTATCTTCTCTTATCAGATTTATAAAAACAGGCACTGGCTGGGTAGTCAGAGAAAATCAGGCATGGACACTACTTTACACATGAGCCTGATAATTTATTAAATTCACTGACTGACTAGCCAAGGATGTTTGTGAATGCAGATGTTGCTCTGATGCCTGACTTGTAATACTTGTAGAAAGCTCATGTTTATTCGCTGGGAAACCCCTCCCATATCTGTCTCATTGCAGAGATGGTATGGGTTAGGGAAATCAATAGAATTAAGACATATGAAAAGAGCCTCAACCTAGTGTTCTGGACAAATAAATAGATCTGGGATGCAGAAACTAAATCTTCTAATGTCAAGAAACTTTTTAGAAAATTTCTCTAAAAAGAGAGATCATAATATTAAAGTCTACCTCATAGACTCTTTATTTTGTGGACAGGAGAAGGAGGAGGAAAGATTGCTAAACCCAAAGAGTAAAGAGTAAGATTCTATAGTTCAGATAATTATTCCAATTCTATTTCAGCTTATTGATAATACATACTTAAATTGATCTTAGAACTTGAAGTTAACAAGGCCCACGGCTCTTAGTAAATAAAATGCATCTAGATAGTTATATAACTGCTCAGTCCACAATTTTATCTGCAGGATATGCTAATAGTTCTCTCAATATTGCTGTATCATTTGTTAAATTGGAAAGCACAAATTAGGTTTTCTCATTACTACCTAAACCACTGGCCAGATTATGGTGTTTTGAAAACATCTAACTCTATCAGTTTTTATCAATTGATCACATGTAATAGTTTCTTTGATTAAATAAATTAAATGGGATTTGGGGCTGTCAGGTTTTCATTTGGCTTTTCCAATCATTACTTATATTTCTGTGCATACAGCTGTATGTTAATTTGAACCCAGCGGTTGTGATAAATTATTAAAATTTGTTAAGGATGTGTATGATTCAAGGTTGTATTTTATAAAATGAAGAACACACTTTATAGTAGTATTCCCAAGTACTGCTAACAACGAATGAAGTTGAGCATGATCTGGTCATGTGTCTATAGACATACTGTGCCTACCCGTGTCTCAGTGATAAAAGATTTTCTTTCTTTAAATTTTTTTAATTTTTTAAATTATTATTATACTTTAAGTTTTAGGGTACATGTGCACAATGTGCAGGTTTGTTACATATGTATACATGTGCCATGTTGGTGTGCTGCACCCATCAACTCGTCATTTAGCATTAGGTATATCTCCCAATGCTATCCCTCCCCCCTCTCCCCACCCCACAACAGTCCCCAATGCGTGATGTTCCCCTTCCTGTGTCCATGTGTTCTCATTGTTCCCTGTGCTGGGATTTTGATGGAGTTGCATTAAAGGTATAGATCAGTTAGGGAAGAATTAAAATCTTTACTATGTTGAGTCTTCCAATCCATGAATCCATATACTCTTGATTTATTTAGAACTTCTTTGATTTTGTTTACAGCATTGTGTAAGTTTTCAGCACACAGATCCTGTATATACCTGAAAGTTTTATGTTTCAGAGATGTTAGAGTTGTAATTATTTCAAAATTTTTGGTTTTAAGTCATGTATTGCTAGTGTTTAGAAATTCAGCTGTGTACAAACATTTGTAGTAATGAAACAGCTTCTTTGTCACTAGTATTACACAGTACAGCTCTGCTAAAGAGGCTTCTTTTCATTCTAGGTTTAAATGTCACCTCCTCTTGAGCTCTCCTATTCAGCTCACCTGAAGGACTCATTTTCTTCTCTGAACCCTTTCACTATGTTTCTCCCTCTCTTTTACATATGATCCTTTTTTACTTTTGAAGACAGTTATTTGGTTGACTGGGTTATTCCTACCAGAACATGTAGGAATCCAGGATTGCCTCTAGAATCCTGAGCACTGATTTTAAAAACATTGACAATTATGTATAGTGCTGCAATAAACTTACAGGTTCAGGTATCTCTTAAATATATTGATTTTCTTTCCTTTGGAAAACAAATATCAGTAGCCAAGATATAGAATCAACCTAAGTGTCCAACAACAAAAGAACAGATAACAAAAAATGTGGTATATATACACAATGGAACATCATCCACTCTTTAAAAAATGAAATCCTGTTGATGCAGGACATGCAAGCCCCCAGATTGGGGCTTAGCCTGTAAGTGTTCTAAGATTCTCTCAGGAAAAAATTCAAGGGCAAGGTGGTGTTGTTAAAAAGCAATCTTTTATTGAACTGAAGCTGTTCCATGTGGAGCAGGGCTAAGAGGCAGTGTGTCTGAAGTCAGCAAGGTATGGGTTCTTAGTAACTATATTTATACTCACATAAACCCAGCTTAAATGACATGCAAATTAAGGGGTGGATTATTTAGATTTTTCTGGAAAAGAGGCCATAACTTCCAGGTCATTGCCTTGGAAAGGGGTGATAACTTCCCGTTTATTGCCATGGCATTTGTAAACTGTCATAGCATTGGTGGGATTGTCTTATGCTGATAAGCAATGAGGACAGCTAGGGATCACTTTCATTTCCATTTGCTGCTTCCTGCTAGTTTATTTACTTTATCCTATCTGGCCCAGATCCTGTTTTGGTCAGCAGGGTTGTGACCAGAAAATAAGTTCTGCTTGTCTCCTATGTTATTCCCTACCTCAGAGATTAAATACTCCTCTTTAATATTAATGGGGCTGCAGCAGGGCAGATGCCCACCTTCTATTTTATGAGTGTAGTCCCTTCTTGCTGATTTTATGAGTGTAGTTCTTGCTTCTTGCTTCTTGCTGATTTTATGAGTGTAGTCCCTGACTAGCATCAGATGAGTAAACTTTCTCTGGATACCTGATCTAAGGAGCTCAATGGAAGGATGTCTTAATTTTCTGGGTCAGAAAATGGGGTGGATTGAAATCCTTGTGCCAGTGTCATCTTTATGTGAAATCTAGAAGACACAAACTTTAGTAGGAGGCTGAAGAAGAAAATTAAAATTCAAAACAAGAAAAAAATTAATGCTCCTGTGTCCACATTACCTATTTATATGTTTGAAAAAAAAATAGCCTTAAGTTTTCTAGGGTTTATAAATGTAGGTTATGGAGTTCACCTTTTCTGCCTGCAGGGACTCATAAGAAACAGGTTTAATCATAGACAAGTGTACTCAAGTAGTGACTTTCTGAAGTTTAATTGCAATGGGTGTGCTTACTAATATCTGATAATGAAAGGCACTTTTATTTTGGTTGTAATTTATTACCAGAGCATCTTTTATTTTTACATTTGTTATAATTTTTGGTATGACTAAATTTTTTGGTTGAACAAGGAGCTATTTTTTTTCCTTTGTGGAAAAGGGGAATAGTTTGTTTTCATTACTTTTGAAAGGCATCATGAACCTGGCCTACATATCAAGGGGGGCATAGTGAAGTCTCCTGTAATGGCTTAAGTTAGTTTTTCAGGTTTCTTTGGGACTTCCTTTGGCCAAGGAACACAGAGTCAAAAGATTTATAGCCAATTAAACATTCTAGACCAGGCAGGAATGGAGGTGAGCAGGCACTGATTAACACTTAAAATCCCTTTAAGCAATATAAGAATCCAAAACCAAAACCCAAAAATAAAAATAAGGTTACACGTAAAAAAAAACAAGAGGATAGAATCAAATTATACTTGGAGAAAGATTGCTTTTATAGACCACTAAGATTAAATATTTTATCATCAGGCCAAAATAACACTCAGAACTGGAGGAGAACAAGTTATAAAAGCTGACAAAGAAGCTAAAGGAGAGAGCCATTACCCCAGGCCTTTCTTTTTTGGAGATAGAGTCTCATTCTGTTGCCAGGCTGGAGTGTGGTGGCACAATCTTGACTCACCACAACCTCCACCTCCTGGGTTCAAGCAATTCTCCTGCCTCAGCCTCCCTAGTAGCTGGGACTACAGGCACGTGCCATCACGAAAATAATTTTTGTATTTTTAGTAGAGATGGGGCTTTACTATGTTGGCCAGTATGGTCTCAATCTCTTGACCTCATGATCCTCCCGCCTTGGCCTCCCAAAGTGTTAGGATTACAGGCATGAGCCACCACGCCTTGTCCCTACCCCAGGCTTTTCTAAAGGGAGAAAGAGCTGAAAGCAAGACACAACAACATTTGAATCTTTGAGACATGAATATGAGATGTACTAAGAGACAATGGTTATAGCATTAAAAGCAATATTTCCTGTAATTTGGTGAACCAATCCCTTAAGAAAGTTTGGTTTTAACATAAAGACCATTTTTTAATAAATTCTATTATAAAAATTTTCTTTTAATTATAGCTAGCTTAATCACATGCAAAATTTCTTTCATAAATCCCCCTTCATAAACCCTGCCATCACTTACACTGACCATCTACAACATGCTTTGACTTTCTGACTTGTCCAACACTATTTCTTTTTTAAATAACCAGTTATTTTACCCTAGGACAAGAATTTACTACACAATATTCTTTTTATACAAAATTACTCTTTCTTATATATTTCCTTGCAAAAAAATAAATTTTTTTTTTTGAGACAGAGTCTCACTCTGTTGCCCAGGCTGCAGTGCAGTGGCATGATTTTGGCTCACTGGAAGCTCCACCTCCTGGGTTCACGCCATTCTCCTGCCTTAGCCTCCCAAGTAGCTGGGACTACAGGCGCCCACCACCATGCCCAGCTAATTTTTTGTATTCTTAGTAGAGACAGGGTTTCACCGTGTTAGCCAGGATGGTCTCAATCTCCTGACCTTGTGATCCACCCACCTCAGCCTCCCAAAGTGCTGGGATTACAGGTGTGAGCCACCACGCCCGACCAAAAAAATAAATTTTATGTGGCACATATACACCATGGAATACTATGCAGTCATAAAAAAGGATGAGTTCATATCCTTTGCAGGGACATGGATGAAGCTGGAAACCATCATTCTCAGCAAACTGACACAGGAACAGAAAACCAAGCACTTAATGTTCTCACTCATAAGTGGGAGCTGAATGATGAGAATACACGAACACAGGGAGGGGAACATCACACACCAGGGCCTGTCGTGGGATGCAGGGTTAGGGGAGGGATAGCATTAGGAGAAATACCTAATGTAGATGATGGGTTGATGCATGCAGGAAACTACCGTGGCACATGTATACCTATGTAACAAATCCGCACATTCTGCACATGTATCCCAGAACTTAAAGCATAAAAAAATACATTTTTTATCTATAACATTCTTTACATCTCTATTTTCTACTCACTGCTTCCCTCATAATTTGATCCTTCCTTTTAATAACTTCTGAATTAGACAAAAATTACTTCACACCAATAAACAAATATATTTCTTTGGCACATTTTGTATAAGCCTAGGAAGCAAGAAATTCTGAACTGCCTATGAGAAACTGGCATTCTATACATGAGAACTATTTTGTAATTCTAAGATTTTAAATGACACAACAAGTTCACTATTTAATCATCCATTCTATTCAAATGTATTTAAGTTTTTTACTTTTAATAAAAAGTAATAAAAAGCTAATTGCCATTTAAAGCCATTTTAACCATTCTAAAGCCTACAAACATTAGTGATTTACCTAGGTAAAAATCTTACATTTTAGAAAACACATTTTCTTCAGCCTAACAAGTTCAGATTAATCCTATTTGTTTAATTTATGAGGGTTCTTTTATTTATAAGCCAGTTTGATAGCACGCTAGACAAAACACACATTACACAAACATTGGTTCAAGAGCCCAAGACCTGCAGTAAATTTACTTGAGCAAGTCAGCATGTTGGGGCTAGTGGAAGAAGGTTAGCCTTGGTATTGACGGGGAGTTTATTTATTTTTTTTCTTTCTCACCGGAGCGATGGTTAGGACATTATTATTGTCAGTAGCATCTTTTCTCATAGTAAGCACACTGACTCTGACCCAGGGGCCAGAAAATCAGGGGCTCTTATCTGCTTATCCTAGATGCCAATCACACAACACTTTCTTGGGATGGGTAATTCTCAGGTGCCAGGGACTTAAAGCAACTGTTACTAGTTGTGGTTTTTGGTTATTTTTGTTCTTTTTTTCTCACCTCTTTTGCCCTGTCCCTTTTGTTCTAAACTCTAAAGGTCATATAAAAAGTTGACTCATAGAGGTTTGAGGTATTATTGTTGCTTTTATAGCTTCATCCTAATGGATGGAGCAGTGGGTCCCACATGAGGCAGTAGCATTAGGGCCACTTGCTCATCTGCTCAGCTCCATGGCCTTCCAGGAAAGATGATGACTCTTAAAGGAGACTTTGGCTAGTGTTACAACTCTATAGCATTGATCACCATCTCACTGTTTCTTACCAATTGCTGCCTCTCACTGTTTCACCATCCCATCAACTGCCACCTCACCATATCTCCACTGGTAACCAATTACTGCAGTCTCACCCTGTCTCTGCTGATCAGCACTGACTTGCCATCTTACCACCCAATCACTGCCCCTGCTGTGTCTCACAACGGCATCAGTCACTGTCCGTCACTTGCTTTCTTTGTCCCCTCATGGTCACCAAATGGTGCAGGACATGTGAGTCCCCAAATTGGGGCTTATCCTGTGTAGGTTCTCAGTTTCTCTCAGGGTAGAATTCAAGGGCAAGCCAGTGTTATTGAACAGAAATCTTTAATTGAACCAGAGCTGCTCCATGTGCAGCAGGGGTAACTCATGGCCAGTGTGCGTAGAGTCAACAACATATGGGGTGCTGGCAACCGTATTTATACTCGTGTAAACCCACTTTCAAGTACACGCAAACTGAGGGATGATCAATGCAAATTGTGGGTTGGTTGTTTAGAACTTTCTAGAAAAGGGGCAGTAACTTCTAGGTTATTGCCATGAAAAAAGGTGGTAACTTCTGGGTTTTTGCCATGGCATTTGTAAACTGCCATGGTGCTGGTGGGGGATCTTATGCTAATTAGCAGTGACGGCAGTTGAGGATTGCTTTCATCGCCATCTGCTGGTTCCTGTGGTATCTTCACTTTGTCTGGACAAGATCCTATTTTGGTTAGCAAAGTTGTGACTAGAAAGTAAGTCCGGCTGATCTCCTGCCTCACTATTATTCACAGAAACATAGATGAGCCTGGAGGACATTATGTTAAGTAAAAAAAGGCACAGAAAGATAAACACCACATGTTCTCACTCACATGTGGGAGCTGAAATAAATTGAATTCATAGAAGTAGAGAGTAGAATTGTGTTTTTCTGAGGCTGGGAAGATTAGAGAGGAGGGGAATAGAGAGAGAGGTTGGATAAAAATACAAAATTACACCTAAATAGGAGAAATAAGTTCTATTGTTCTATAGCACTGTAGAGTGAATATAGTTAACAATTTATTGTATATTTTCAAAAGGCTAGAAGAGAAGATTTTGAATGTTCCCAGTACAAAGAAATAATAGATGTTTGAGGTGATGGACATGCTAATTAATCTAATTTGATCATTACATATATTAAAATATCACTGTGTATCCCATAAACATGTATAATTATTATATGTCAACTAAAAAGAAAACAGCATGGACTAAAGAGGTTTTTTGAACCTTCTATCATTTCTCTCCCAGTGTCATGTGGAAAAAAGATAACTTACACTATTTCTTTTTAGATGTGTCAATGCTCAAAACAGGAGCAAATGCACTCAGTATGTGGACAACACCATCCCTGAAGAGTTAACCTGTGTCTGGGATATCATGAATCCTCACATTCCCCAAAAGGTCTTTTCTGTTCTAATTCATCAGGACTCACCATGGTTCAGTAGGTATTCCAAAGGATTACTCACTAAAAGAGTGAAAAGAATAGAAATATTTTTCTAGATAATAGACTTCATAAAAATCATAGTAAAACATTAAAAATAAAAATCCAAGTACCATGTGTGTTACAAGAAGCTCTAGTTTATCCTTTAAAACAATTTAAGACTCTGGAAACATACATAGCACATAAATAAGAAAATGTTTTCATAATACGATTTTGTAAAAAGCATATTACAAACAGAATTTACACAGTGCTCTTGCTTTCTACAGAAATACCCAACTATGAACATGGATGAATTTGTATGTCTGTGAGTATAAATATTCATTAGAATATAATAATTAAGGGCACACATTTTGAATTCACCTGCAAAAAAGTTTATTTACTTAACTAGATATGACTAACTAGAGAAAGTTATTTATCTCTTTCTGCTTTGTTTTTATTACTTATGAGGTAGAACTACTAAAAATAGATAGTCCAAAAGATGCAATGAGATAATGCATGTAAATTGTTGTGAACAGAAATTGTAGCAGAAGAGCAGTTCATAAATACTAGATATCTTATATGTCATGTATACAAACTAAAAGCATATTTTAATAACTATGGCTGTTAACAGTTATATTTAGGTGGTCCAATCTTTGTATTTTACTTCTATTTTCTAGGTTTTCTAATACTCTCTAATTAATAGGCATTACTTTTCCAACCACAAAAATATCTATTTAAAAATGGTCTCTTTAAGTTTCTCTAATTTCACCTCCGCTGAACACTCTGATTTGATTTTTATTAGGGCTATGTGGGTATGTGGAAAATATATTACTCAAAATAATATAATACAATGCCCTTCATATGAAACTTGAGCTCATGCAGTATTAGTTATGAGTGGCCTGTCAGCAAGTGTCTGTCCAAATTTAGAATGTACCAAAAATATCCAGCTTCTAGTTTTTATTTAATTAACACCAGAAACAATGCCGGAGAGTAAACTGAGTTTTCCTTAGGGGATCTTATCGGGTAGCAGGCAGACGATATCTCTATTCAGGCAATTGCGTTTTATTAAAGGAAAACATCTTAATACACTTAACTTTCCCAGGAGGCATAGATAATATTTTATCCTCTAACACTAGCATCACCCTCTACTATAAATTCACCAAAAAAATATTCAACAAATATTGTTGACTAAATGCTCGATGAATAAACATTGGGAGCAAATTACACAAATGTGCATTATTACAAAGATTTAAACAGACAGCAAATCTGTAATGTTGACTGTTAGAGCTCAGTTTTTAACAAAACTCTTCCAAGATTTTTGGCTGATTATCCAGTCTTCTGTGCTTTTCCCATATAGTCAAATGCATGGAACCAGAACACATATGGCCAGGTTAAATGAGCAGTCTTCAGCTATACACCTTAGTGGAAACGACTCTCAGGCAAAGGCTGGTGGTGAGGATTCAATGATTTGGACTTCAGGTGACTCGTTAAACTAAGAGAATCTTTCCTTCTAGAAATAAATTTGCAAATATGAAGTCATCCATAAGCTTTTCTTTTATTTGGAACTACATCATGTATACATAGTAATCAAAAACGATTGATTGATTACCCTGTATTTTCCATTGAATACCTAGATATCTCGGTTCCTGTGATAGTTAATTTTATATATTACCTTGACTGCATCATGGGGTACTTGTATATGTGGTTAAACATTATTCCTAGATGTGTCTCAGAGAATGTTTCTGGATAATATTAACATTTAAACCAGTAGACTGAATAAAGCAGATTGCCCTCCCTTACGTAGGTGAACCTCATCCAATCCATTGAAGGCCCAAATAGAATAAGAGTCTGGGTAAGTATTAATTCTTTCTTCCCTTAGTTGTCTTTCAGCTGGGACATCAGTCTTCTGACTTCGCACTTAGCCTCAGAGCAGAACTTATGTCAGTCTTACCTCTTTTGTTACCAGCTTGCCTACTGCAGATCTTGAACTCCTCAGCCTCCACAGTCTTATAAATCAGTTCCTCATAAGAAATCTCTCTCTCTCTCTCTCTCTCCACACACACATACACACACACAGACACACAACACACACACACATATGTATATAGGTTCTGTTTCTCTGAAGAAACATTGGTTCCCATTGTTTCTATCTCCCTGGAGAACACCAACTAATATGGCTCCTTTCCAGCTTTTGCATTAATTTTCTATAAGAGCATCAACATATTTTATAGCTTACACTAAGTCTCAGTTTCCTCATCTGTGAAATCAGATTATTATATCTGTGGTTTATATATCACAGGATTTCAGGAATTTTACTATCAATGAACATAAAGTCAATGAACATAAAAGTGTTTGATATTTGAAAGGTGCTTTGAAAAGTAAGTCATATAATATTAATTATTATAGATTAAATCCAAATTATTCTTACATGCACGTACACACTGCAATTGTTTAACAATGACAGACAATACAAAGAACACATCAATATCTAATGAAATACGTGAAAATTGCTATGGTAACAGAATTGAATCATCAAGAAGTCCAAGTTTAAGATTATAAACGTTATATAAAGTTTATTGTATAAACAAGTTTTTAAGTAGTCTTCCTTCGCTCAGGGACTAGCATATCAGATTTTGTGTTTTCTCTATGGCATTTATGAGTTGTCCCCTTTATGGAATTCTGACGTAGCCATTCTGGTGCAGATGCCACAAGATAGTAATGTCCTGGACTTTTTTTTTTTTTTTTAGGTTGAGCTCTCTCCCTCATTTCTATCTGGAGCTTTGGAAATAATTGGACATATAAAAAAATTTGTTGAAGAAATGAACAAAGTAACTCTCCTGTTATTAGGCAAATCTTGTTGAGACTGAGTGATTACTTACACAATTCTACTTTCAGTGGAATTCAATGAATATGCTGCATTTCTGGTTTGGCCAACATCAACTACTAGGTTGCTTTCTGTGCATTAGTATTCCAGCCCAGTTACTTCATTCTAGATATAAAGTTCTTTTTTTCTGGGTTAAGATTTTTGCTATGTAAATGTTTATTTCTTGCTAGAAAATATAAGTAAATTGCTACAGCGATTTAATTAGTAATTACGCTACCAGTCTTCATTCATTTGGGGTGCCTTGGTCCATTTTAGGTGGTAGGAGGCAGGTCGTAATTTGGTAAAAGTAAAATAAGCTCTCAATTCTCTCACTTATTTAGGGAATTAGCAATGTGAGCACTCAAAGTGTGCCAGGCATTGTCTTTGAGACACTTTAACATGCAGCTTAATAGCTATTTAATTGAGCACTGACTCTGTGCAAGTCACCCTGTATGTGAACTATATTGGTAATTCTCATCTAAAATTCATATTGATGAGAAAAGAGGAAAATAGGAACCGGGATTATTTTTTCTTTGACCTTAACTATAAGGTTAAGATCCTATGGCTAGAATTTTTTGAGGTTAGTTTGGAATATTCATCATTTTGTCATAAAAAGCAAATAATTTCATTATATCACATGAACTTGTTTTGGCACTTGCTCAACTTGGATGTTTTAATGCCTTCAACAAGATAAAGACTTTGCTTGAAATACTGGTGGTTTTACCAAGATGATGGCTTCCTTGCATAGCTTTGATGTTGAATTTTCCTTTCATATGCTTTTATTTTGTTTGTTAAACAATTAGTAGATTGATTTGCTAGAAAATTAAAAAAAAAAAAAAGGAATATAAAAAAGTGCTGTGTGTTCCTTTGCCAGAATTTTAAAGTGATTTCATTTCTGTAGAGTGTAGGTTTATCTACTAAAATATTTATGTCAACAGAATTTGAATATGCCTCACAGGTTATGGCTTCACCTCTTTCTTTTGAAAATAAGACTTTGTGAATTTGGACCAGTGTAGTTAATCATGCTGAGCTCAGTTTCCTCTCTTGCATCAACTTCTCAGCCTGTTTATGAGGATATTAGATGATTCACATGAATATGCTTTGTAGATGTTACATTTTTTAACATGTAATGTTGCCCCTTTTCCTCCTTTTTGGGACAACTATTTAACTGACATTTGTATGTCTACCTTTGATTGATTGTATGTTTGATTTTTGGAGAGAAGGATCATTATCTATGTTACTATATGGCTCAGAACATTTGAGAAACATATTAATTTAATTTTGTAAGGAATCATTGATTACTGGTATCATGGCCTCCCTATTATATGGGAGGAGACTAACAAACAGAAAGTGACAGAGCTCAGCTTCAAAAACACATCAATCTCACCCCAAAGCATTTCTGCTGCACCACATAATATTTCTCTCCATGAATAGCTATCCATGTTACTATGCATGGTTTTTCAGATGCTAAACCATAATGTATGTGTGTTTGTTTTAAAAATAATCTTCTAGAACTACTTAAGATGAAAATATAGTGTTTTCCAGCAGATCCCACTCAGAAGGTCACATATTCTGCCAATGCAGCAGCCAGTCTGCATGCACTGCTCACACTTCTTCCTTGTTCCTTTCAAAAGGATCACTGCCTCTTCTATCTTTGATGTCAATTCTTATTTCTTGTAATACATTAAAAAGTAATTTACACTAGCTACCCATAGTGATAGATTTTGATAAACTATCATTTGATATTTTACAAAATCCAAATTACGTCCAAAAGAAATTACTCTAATTACAAAATATAACTTAATATGTACCAGATCTTCTACATATATGGTTTTATTTAATGCTAAAAATCATTGGCTCAATCAATAACTATTCACTGAGTGACTTCAATGTTCTCAGCACTGTCCTTGACAATAGGGATATAATTGTTAGCAATACAGACTTCATTTTTTGCCCTTGTGACATTAATAGTCTAATAGTGATAAAGATATTATTCAAATGTTTATACACCAGTGTAAAATTCAACTGGAAAAGTGCTGTGGATGAGATAGATGTACATGTTCGTGTGACTGCCCTTAAAAAAAAAAGATTTTCCATAGTCATGGAGTTCAGGGAAGGTTTGATGGGGAAGCAGTAATGAAACTCAGATCTTAAGAATTAGCGAAATTAATTTATTGAAGAGGGAGGGGGAATAATCTTCCAAAAGGTGGGAGGAGAAAAGAGCCAGTGATAAGAGGCAACATGGTCAGTTAAATGACAGAGAAAGAGTGGAAGATAAAACATAAATTGGTATGATACAGTGTAACAGGAAGAAAAAAGCTCATTCTCTTAGATCAGAAAAAGCTTCTTTGTGTAAATACCAGTTAAATTGAGAAGTAACATTTAATGATAACTTTCTCCTAGTCTACTTTTTAAAAAAGTATCAGAACAAAATTGAAAGCTGATTTCAACACACAGTGTGTAAGGAAACTAATTGTGCAATGAAAAAAGTCATAGGAATCATATAATAAAAATGTGGGTATTCATAAATTTCGTAATAATATAGTGTTCCTGAGTAAAAACTTTTGGATTTATCTGACATTAGGCATTTTTAGAAACCTTAGACCAGAAAATAGAAGAACGTAGACAGAAAAATATAGAAAAAAATCATTTAAAAAAGTCACCCTCTATGTGACTTGCTGTGTGACCTCTATATGACCTCTAAGGTTACTTGGTGGATTTTTTACTGGTAGGGAAGGCATGACTTTTAATGACAGATGATTGGAATGAAAACTTCTCATCCACCAAATACACTTCAAATAATAATTGTAATTAACTTCAACAGTACAACAGAAGAAAAAAAAAATAGCAGGAAGGTGAAAGTTAATTTGCTTCACCCGGTGAATCTGTCCCTGAGTCTCCTTCCTGTCTGTGAAGCACAGATTATATGGATAGTTTAGATATTTTATGCTGTGATATTTACATTTATGTAGCTGTATATCTGGAAGATGAAGTGATGTAACTGGCATTACTTTTGAAAAATTCAATTTTATGGGACAAAGAATGTGTGACCATATTCTTCTCAAGTACTTTCTGCAGTTCATAAGGTTTGGGTCCCTGTCAGAAATTTATGCTCTATTTATAGGAAAGAAAAAGTACAGATGTGTAATTGAGGATGTAATTGATTACCTAGCACACAAAAAATGGCATTTCTAGTCTTGGAAGCCTGATTTGACATCAAAACAAGAGGCATTATCAAGGCTTGAATTCTAATTTCCTTCTTTGCACATACAGGCTTTTTGCTGTAAAAGTAATTAGTGTAGAATTGATGAAAAGAAAGGAAATAAATCACCACCAATTACTCCACCTAATTAGCAGCAATAGAAACAATAATAATAATAATTAATTAATCGACTATTCACTATGGTCCTCGTGTTTCAGGTAAATTATTTTTAATCTTGTACTTACTTTGCAAAGTAAGTGAAACTAGTATCTCTCTTTTATAGATGAGGGAAACCACACAGTGGGATTAAATAACTTATTTGTGCTTTTACTGTGGCATGTGGCTTTTTTAGGTATTTTTTCCTGTGTAAATATGTATCTGCATATCTGTTGAGTTTTATATTATATTTGTCATTATATTATGCATTGGCTTGTATCCTTAACTTCTAAAATAATATCCTGTTTTATTACCTATGCATTTAATATGGTTAATATGCACTAAAAACATACAAATGTATATACCTTATTTTATCTAGCCAGTAATTTATATTTTGACCACTTGTCTTATTTTCCTCTTTATTTTTAACACCATGGATAATAATAATAATATTTTGTATAAAGCTTTTTTACCTTTTACATTATTTATGCAGGTTGGCTTTCTAGCTAAGTAACTGCTTTGTTAAAAGACATTAGTCTTATTTTTCCAATATATTTAAAACTAAAGCCAAATAAAAAGATATGTGCATATGACATATGTCATAGTCAGTCACATTTGATTAAACTCTATGATTTTGGATTTTCCCAAACTCTCCACCAATTAGGATACAGAAATTCAGTTAGTAAAAATAGCTTCTTGTTTAAAAAAATTTTGTGAAATCATCCTTCTGACAAGGAATTATTATTATTTTTCTTTTCTTTTTTTTTTTTTTTTTTTTTTTTAAGATAGAGTCTCCCTCTGTCGCCCAGGCTGGGGTGCAATGGCATGATCTCAGCTCACTGCAACCTCTGCCTCCCGGGTTCAAGCTATTTTCATGTCTCAGCCTCCCTAGTAGCTGGGATTACAGGCGCCCGCCACCATGCCTGGCTAATTTTTGTATTTTTAGTTGTGATGGTATGTTGCCATGTTGGTCAGATTGGCTTCAAACTCCTGACCTCAGGTGATCCACCCACCTTGGCCTCCCAAAGTGCTGGAATCACAGGCGTGAGACACCATGCCAGCCTCTGACAAGGAATTATTAACTAGAATACATAAGGAGCTCAAACATCTCAGTAACAGAAAAAGCAAATAATCCAATTAAAAATACACAGATCTGATTTTCTAAAGAAGACATACAAATGGACAACTGGTATATAAAAAAAAGTTCAGCACCACTAACCACCAGGGAAATGCAAATCAAAACCACAATAAGATATCATCCTACCCCAGGTAAAAATGGCTTTCATAAAAGAAAAAGATAGAAAATAGCAGATACTGGTGAGGATGTGGAGAAAGGGGAATGTAAATTAGTACAGCCACCACAGAAAACTGTATGGAGGTTCCTCAAATTACTAAAAATAGATCTACCATATGGTTCCATAATTCCACTATTGGGTATATATCCCAAGAAAAGGAATCAATATATTAAAGATATATCTTCACTCTCACATTTATTGTAGCACTACTCACAGTATCCAAAATATAAAATCAACCTAACTATCAATCAATGGATAATTGGATAAAGGAAAAATGATGTATATATACACCATAGAATAGTTTTCAGCCATAAAAAATCAACATAGATAGAACTAAAGGTCACTCTCTTAAGTGAAATAAGCCAAGCAGAGAAGGACAAACATCACATGTTCTCACTTATATATGGGAGCTAAAAAGTGGATCATATGACAATAGAAAGGAGGTTTCTGGTTACCCGAGACTGGGAATGGTAGGGGAGAAGAGAGAATGAAAAGATGTTGATTAATGGGTGCAAAAATGCAGTTTGATAAAAGAAATAAGATCTAATGGTTGATAGATAGTAGGGTGGATATAGTTTACAATAATCTATTGTATATTTCAAAATAACTAGAAAATAATAATTTGACTGATGGAGCATAAAAAAAAACAAAGTGATAGATACTCCAAACATACTGATCTGATCTTTACAAATTACATGAGTGTATTAAATTATCACATGTATCCCCAAACTTTGTACATCTATGATGTATCAATAAAAACAGATAAAATAAATCAACATCATTTTCCATTCTTGGATTATAAGGTGTAATTCTGTCTAGGTCCTTAAAATAGAAGGACATACCACTTTGTGAATCTAAAGATATGACCCATTAAATAGTCTGTTCAAAAAGATATTCTGTGCTCACTTCCATTTCAACTTGTCTATTCCATTCCTATTAATAACATTTTAAATGCTTGAATTAATATGGCAGAACATAATTAGCTAAATTCACTAAAATATATCAAATCAATTTCTATTATATGATGTAAAATAAATGTGCTGTCCTATAATGTTTATTAACTGATTATAGTAGAGACTTAAAGCAGATAAACAAATTCTAAGTATGCAAAACTACAGGCATTAATTTTAAATATGTTTAAGAACATGCAGTTACACTATATGCATAATTTTGTGTATATGTGTGTGAATTCTTTTTAGATCATATTCGTGTCTTCCTAAAACAAATCTTAGTCTAAATATATCAACAAATGACTTCTATTAATTCATTGAGTAAAGCACCTGTTCTGTACCAGATTCCCTATCATCTTCTAAGTATATGATAAAAGATTAATTTAGAATAACAAGTATAATAATTTTTGTTAAATTTATTCCTTCCATGGGGACCTCAAATGCATTATTTCAATCCTCATATCTTCCACACCAAGCAAAAACATTGCTATCCTTGTCACAGGTGAGAAAACTTAATAGTCACTTGCCCAACATAATGTAGCTAGTAATTGGGTAAATAAAGATATTCAAGTCAGGACTATGTGGTTGCAAGTGGCAGGCATATAAATTGAACTATGGTGGAAGTTTGGAAATAACTTTATTGGAGGGTATATTAATAACCTATTGCTGAGCACAATCCACCTTAAAACTTAGTTACTTAAGAGTTATTTAGCATTTCTGGTGCTGATGAAATCCTTCAGCTTTTGTCTGGGAAGGTCTTTATTTCTCCTTTATGCTTGAAGGTTATTTTTTGCCAGATATACTATTCTAGGGTAAAAGTTTTTTTTTTTCCTTCAGCACTTTAATATGTCATCATACTACTTTCTTTTGACTTATAAGATTTCCACTGAAAAATCTGCTGCTAGACATATTGGAGCTTAATAGTATGTTATTTGTTTCTTTTTTCTTGCTGCTTTTAGGATCCTTTCTTTATCCTTGATATTTGGGAGTTTGATTATTAAACGCCTTGAGATAGTCTTTTTTGGGTTAAAATCTGCTTGGTGTTCTATAACCTTCCAGTACTTGGATATCAGTATCTTTCTCTAGGCTTGCAAAGTTCTCTGTGATTATCCCTTTGAATAAACTTTCTACCCCTATCTCTCTACCTCCTCCTTAAAGCCAATAAGTCTTAGATTTGCTCTTTTGAGGCTATTTTCTAGATTCTGTAGGCATGCTTCATTGTTTTTTATTCCTTTTTATCTCCTCTGTGTACTTTCAAATAGCCTTCTTCAAGCTCACTAATTTTTTATCCTGCTTGATCAGTTTTGCTATTAAAAAACTCTGATGCATCCTTCAGTATTCCAATTGCATTTTTCAGCTTCAGAAATTCTGCTTGTTCTTTTTAATTATTTTAATGTCTTTGTTACATTTATCTGATAGAATTCTGAATTCCTTCTCTGTGCTATCTTGAGCTTCGTTGAGTTTCTTCAACACAGCTATTTTGAATTCTTTGTCTGAAAGTTCACATATTTCTGTTTCTCCAGGATTGGTCCCTGGTGGCTTATTCAGTTCATTTGGTGAAGTCATATTTTCCTGGATGGTGTTGATGCTTGTAGATGTTCTTTGGTATCTGGGCATTGAAGAGTTAGGTATTTACTATAGTCTTTACTGTCTGAATGTCTGGGCTTATTTGTACCCATTCTTCTTGGGAAAGCTTTCCAGATACTATAAAGGAATTGGGTATTGTGATATAAGCTGTATCTGCTTGAGGGGGCACCCCAGCCTAGTAACACTGTTGTTCTTGCAGACTCATTGAGTTGGTGACTTGATAATATTGGACAAGATCCAAGAGAATTCTTTGGATTACCAGAGACTCTCATTCCTTTTCCTTACTTTCTCCCAAATGAATGGAGCTTCTTTCTCTGTTTTGTCACCAAAAGCTGGGGGTAAAGTGACACAAGTATCCATGTAGCCACCATCACTGTTACTGCACTAGGTCAGACCTAAGCCAGCACAGCACTGGGTGTCAACCAAGGCCTGCTGTAACCACTCACTAGCTGTTGCCTATGTTCACTCAAGGCCTTGAGGCTCTACAGTAAGCTGATGGCAAAGTCAACAAGGTTTGTGTCCTTCCCTTCAGAGCAGTGAGTTATCTCAGGCCCTGGAAGAGCCCAGAGGTGCTGTGGGCTGTGTGGGAATCAGAGACTAGAGTCAAAAACCTTAGAAATATATCTGGTGTTCTATTGCACTGTGGCAGAGATGGGACTCAAACCACAAGATGAAGTCCTTCCCACTCTTCCCTCCCCTTTACAAAGGCAGAGGATCCTCACCCCATGGCCAGTGCCACCACAGGCCATGGGGAGTACTGCCAGACTACCACTGATATTCCCTTAAGTCCCAAGGACTCTCAAGTCAGCTTGTAGTGAATGCTGCCTGGCCTGGGACTCACTTTTCAGGACAGTGGACTCCTCTCTAGCCCAGGGTATGTCCAGAAATGCTGTCTAAGAGTCAAGTCCTGGAATCAGGGACTCCACTTGGTGATGTACCCTCCTGTGGCCTTGCTGGTACCTAAGGAGCAAGACAAAGTTTCCTTTACTCTTCCCTCTGCTTTTCTCAAGAAAAAGGAGTTTCACCCCATAGACACCACTGCTAGGAATGTTCTGAGTCTCCCCTGAAGCCAGCAAGTCTCAGAGGCTCACCCAAGGCCCTCCTTGTAGTACCTGGGTATTACTGTTAGTTATTCAGGGTCCAAAGGCTCTTCAGTTAGCAGATGATGAATGCTGCCAGGACTGGATCCTTCGCTTCGAAGCAGTGCATTCCCTTCTGGCCCAGGGTGTGTATAGAAACGTCAGCTAGGGTCTGGAATAGGGGCCTCACAACTCTGACTGCTGCCCTATCTTGCTGTGGCTGAGATGGTATCCAAGATGCAAGACAAAGTTCTCCCCAATCTTCCCTCTCCTCCCCTCAGGTGGAAGGAAGGGGAGTTGTCTTTTGGAGCGGTAAGCTGTGCAGACTGGGTTTACAAGAGGGGTGATGCCAATTTTTCCTTAGCCACCCTGTGTGTGTCTCAGTAGGTTGTATGACCCCCCAGTCCACTGGTCCTGGGCCTAGTTCAGCACCAGGACTTGCCCAAGAGTTGCAGTTCATATGGTCTAGACCGCTTTTCAAGTTTACTCAGAGACCCGGAGCCCTTCAGTCCATGGTGATGAGGGTTGTACAACCTCAAGTTCTAACCATGGGATCGGTGATTCCCCTCTGCCTATGGCTGGTTTAAATGCTCCCTCTGTGGGTGGGCGTCAGCTGAGTTTCCTCCAGTTTTTCTTTTTGCTCTAACAGGACAGGATGGCACCGAGTTCAATGCCTCACAATTGCTGTGCTCTCCCTTTCCCAGTGCCCAGAAATACTCTCAACACCATGCTGGGGTTGCTGGGGGTGGGGGTGGTGTGGCATTGGTGATTCAGGACTGTTTTTTCTACTTCTTCAGTGCCTTTTTTGTTGTTGTTTTTAGTAATATGCAGTTAAAACCAGGTACTATGAGTGCTCACTTCATTTTTGTTTTTTTCTGAGGTTTTTTTTGGTGTGTGTAGATAGTTGTTAAATTGATGTCTTCGTGGGGGTGGGGTGATTAGTGAAGCCTTCTTTTCAGCCATTTTGCTCCACCTCCAATTGGCTATTTTTAAAATAACTACTAAGGGTAATATTAAAAGAGATCAAAAGTAAGACTGAAAGAGCAAGAGAAAAATAAATTAGCAATAGTGTAAAATGAAGGATTTATTGTTAGGGATTCAGAGAAACACCTGCAAGTGGCTTTGTGATTTAAGCACTGAATGCTTCTGAGAGCACAGAAGCCTTGCCTGCCCTAGCTTGTTCTTACCCAGACAAGAAATGCGCAGCTTCATCCTCTGGCATTGCAATATAAAGTTTATCATCAAGAGGTTGCCTCTTAACAATGTCTTGCTAAGAATACCAGTGAAGAAAGTTGGATGCAACCCCAGTTTGGGAATAATTACTAAGTATGTGTTTTCACCAGGTTACTCTGTCACTTAAAGTGTTAACTTCCTCTGAGCTACTACTTCAGTTTATCTCTATTGCCTACTATTTTCTATCCTCTTAAATGGAATTATATTGTGAAACTACTCAAAAGCTGTTAAAATAACTAGTAAAACATTTCAAACTAAATGCATGCAACCATTTTATTTTTCAGGAAATGTGTAACACTAGGATGAATACTAATCATTGTTGGTTCATGGTGTATTAAGTAGTTCCGAAGTAGTTTATGAAGAAAAAAATATAGAGGGGATATCTTCTGAAGTACATTAAGCCTGAAGTCCAATTTGCTAAATCTTCCTTTCAGAAGGAAAACAGGAAGCAATTGCAATGGACGCAGCAGGGATGCTAAGTTGTTCAGAATTGTTCTTACCATTAAATAAAAAACCCAACTAAAGAGTTCTTTTAAAGTAAGAGGCCAGGAAAGATGCATTCAATTTAGGACCTAGACTCAAGCATCTGGACCTTTAAAAAAGGGAGCTAAAATTTGTCTAACTTTCTTTGTTCATAGATAAGAAAAGTTTTTCATGGCCATAGTAGAAGTCGGAGGTGAAATTGGAACTTGCAATTTGCTTCATCAGGGAATTTCTTTTAGGTGAATTTTAGGATTTTAAATATTATTAAATACTAAGAGTGACATTTGCTGCTTGGTGTTTAATATGTAGTAGTTCACATGTTAATTCCTCTGGGAAGGATTTACGTCTTCAAAAGTTAAGAAAATGACAAATATAATATTGCAGAAAGAACAAGTCAATTTTTGTTGAGTGTATCTACACCTTCAAACAAAAAAACTGAGTGCCTATCAAGTGTCTCATTGTTCTCTATAAAGTAAATGATACTGTTAAGACAGGTACTGTTGCAGCTCTTCTGATTCAAAGTGTTTTCTCTGTGATTAGAGAACCAAAGATAGGTAAAGTTGACATCTTAGCATTATTCTATTCTGACACTTTGTTCCCTTTTTCTAAGAAATGGAATATAAATGTACATCTGCTCCAATTTTCTACTCATACTGGACCTCCTCAAGTTCTTTTTCACCACATCATTAAAAGCAATGTCTGACTCATTTGAACTTGACATTCATGTTGTATTCTTCTTGTATTATGAGTCTTTCTTGAATCTGTGTTTCTTCTCCAGAGAAACAGTAATCTCCTAAATAGTAGACATAACCACACTTAATGTATAGTTGGGATCTTTGCAATATGTTATAGTTTTATTTTGTTTCTACTCTTTTCCTTTGCTTCGTTGTCTTTAAGTTTTACACTCATGATGCCTTGAGTTTGAATCCAGACTCTCATGTTTACCACTTGTGTGAGCCATGCGTAATTATTTTTTTCTGATGGCTCAGTGTTTCAGCTTTTCTGTCTGTAAAATGAAGGTTACCATTATACATAATTCTTAGGTTTTTGTAAGCATGAAATGAGCTTATACCTGTAAAGTGCTTTAAAGAGTGTCTAGTACTTGCTAGGCATTGAAATAATATTGCAAATTCATATTAACTTGATAACACTCTAATTATTATTATTTGCAATAATATTACAAATTAATATTAACTTGATAACACTCTAATTATCAAGCATAGTATACATGTATGTAATAATTATAATCATCCATTGTGTAATATCTGGAATATATATTGGTATAAAGTTTGAAATACTTATATTATTAGTGATGTATTTGGTGCTGACACTTGAATACATCTGACACTAATGCATAAATATTTAATGTTTAAAGACTAAATAGTATTTCCTTTTAGGTTCACAACAGTTATATCCTGTCTCCACTGTATCACTGCAACTCCAACCATATGTAAGTCCTGGAGCAAACATTATATCTTGATGTCCCCAAAATCTTTAACTATTCAATTCTCTTAGTTTTTTCCCCTTTTCTCTCCCACTAACTTTTTGAATCTAATTTTAATTTTAATTAAAATTTAATTTTTTTTTTTTTTTGGAGACAGAGTCTTGCTGTGTCGCCCAGGCTGGAGTGCAGTGGCGCAATCTCGACTCACTGCAAGCTCCAACTCCCGGGTTCACACCATTCTCCTGCCTCAGCCTCCTGAGTAGCTGGGACTACAGGCGCCTGCCACCGCACCCAACTGATTTTTTGTATTTTTAGTAGAGACAGGGTTTCACCATGGTCTCGAACTCCTGACCTCGTGATCCACCTGCTTCAGCCTCCCAAAGTGCTAGGATTACAGGTGTGAGCCACGCGCCCGGCCTTAAAATTTAATTTTAATTAATTCTACCTTCCCCCTGTTCTATCTTCTCTCTCTCTTAGAAAGGAAATCTAGAGATCTGTCTTAAATTCTTGCTTCTTGTTAACACAGGAATTTTTCATATTGACCTTATATTAGGGTATTATTTATCTTACAGTACAGTCATGTGCCACACAATAATGTTTTGATCAACTATGGACCACATATATAATGGTGTTCCCACAAGATTTTAATGGAGCTGGAAAATTCCTATCGCCCAGTGATGTCATAGCACAATGCATTACTGAGGTATTTGTAGTGATGCTACGGTAAATAAGCCTACTGCACTGCCAGTCATATAGAGGTCTAACACAATTGTGTAGAGTACATAATACTTGATAATGATAATGAACAACTGTTACTGGTTTATGCATTTACAATACTACATGTTTTATTATTGTTTTAGAGTCTATCTCTTCTACTTATTAAAACAAAGTTAACTGTAGAACAGTTTCAGGCAGGTCCTTCAGAAACTATTTCTGAAGAAGGCGTTGTTATCACAGGAGATGACAGATGCATTTATGTTATTGCCCCTGAAGACCTTCCAGTGAGACGCGAGGTGGAAGTGGAAGACAGTGATACAGATGACGCTGACATGTGTGGACCTAAGCTCATGTGTATGTCTGTGTATTAGTTTTTCAGAAAGTTTAAAAAGTAACAGTAAAATAAAACATTTTAAAATAGAAAAAGTTTATAGAATAAAAACATAAAGAAAAATACTTTTATACAGCAGCAAGTTCTAAGTATTCTTACAAATAGTCAAAGTTAAAAAAATTAAAAGTTTACAAAGTTTGAAAGTTACAGTGTAAGGTATGGTTAATTTATTATTGAAGAAAGAGATATTTTAAAAATACATTTAGTGGGCCAAGCACAGTGGCTCACGCCTGTAATCCCAACACTTTGGGAGGCAGAGGTGGGTGGATCACCTGAGGTGAGGAGTTCGAGGCCAGCCTGGCCAACATGATGAAACCCCATCTCTACTAAAAATACAAAATTAGCTGGGCATGGTGGCAGGCATCTGTAGTCTCGGCTACTCAGGAGGCAGAGGCAGGAGAATCGCTTGAACCCGGGAAGCGGAGATTGCAGTGAGCTGAGATTGCGCCATTGCACTCCAGCCTGGGCGAGTGAGTAAGACTCCGTCTCAAAAAATAAATAAATAAATAAATAAAAATAAAAATACATTTAGTGCACTTAGTGTAGCTTAAGTGTAAAGTATTTATAAAGTCTACATTACTGTACAATAATGTCTAGGTCTTCACATTCACTCACTCACTGACTCACCCAGAGAAACTTCCAGTCATGCAAGCTTCATTCGTTGTAAATGCCCTATACAGGTGTGCCACTTTAAATCTTCTGTACCATATTTTTATTGTATGTTTAGATACATAAATGCTTCATTGTATTACGATTGCCTACAGTGTGCAGTACAATAACATGCTATACAAGTTTGTAACCTAGGAGCAACATGCTATACAATATAGCCTAGGTATATAGTAGGCTATGGTATCTAGGTCCGTGTAAGTACACTCTATGATGTTTGTACAATGACAAAATTGCCTAATGATGCATTTCTCAGAATGTATCTGATTCATGATGATATTCTGCTATTAATCTTGGACTCATAGAGAAGCAAAGAAGAGACAGTCTTATTGGCACTGTTTCCCATTTTAAACCACACAGAGTATATATAAGGTTACTTCCATTGCTCAATAAGGTAAATAGAGACCCAGTTCATAAAGGTGTCATAATGTGTCAAAGAATGTGGTTACTGTGACATTTAACAGAAGGCATTTATTAGCTTTTAAGCACAGAAAGAAAAGGAGAAATCTCTGTGAGTATTATTATCATGTGAAATCCTTCCAGAATTGCTTGCCTGCTTAGTGGCTGCAATGTACTGCCTCCTTTTTACATTGCTGTTATACACGCACAGATTAATTTCTGTCTGGTGCTTTGGAGCTCCATTAGATTGTTTTTGATGACAAACTAACATATCTTGGAAGACCTTTTTATTGAATTTTCCAGGCCGTCAGAAGACTTGCCAAAGGGATTTTTGTATAAGAGCCAAGGATTTTTATTATATAGTGATTTCACACATGGTCTAGTGAGAAAAGACCTTTAATTTTTGCCTTGTAGAGGCCACTACACAACAAAATGGGGAGATGAGACATTGACAAATTTCTCTTGACTTTTCTCAAGGATGTTCTGGTCTGGGGATAGTTCTTAGTTGAACTTTCTATGAGGGGAAGTGGACTCTGAGATTTCCTGTACCTTCATCCTGCACGTCATTCAGTCTCTTGATATTTCTGTTGTAGAGAGTATTGGGATGTCTGATGGTATATATCAAATACCCACTATGAACTAGGTACTGTGCTGTAACTATCGGTTTGTTATTTCATTGTATCCTCATACCAACCATAAAACAGTAAGTAACATTACTGTAGTTTTACAGAAAAGTAAAGCAACCCAGTTAAGTGATTTGGATAACATGGAACACATTCCAATGTGCATATTTTTGAGTTACAGGTGAGTTTTTCTAGAAAAGATCTTTTACTGTTCTAATGGTAAGATTATAGCATCTTATTTCTAATAACTGCAGCCAAGGTTATTAGAAAAATAACAGCAGGAATTGGTTGTTGATTTAAGGATTTTGTTTTATAATGTACTTCTTTCTTCTTAAGTGAGTAGTCAGTACCTAATTTGAAAAATATGCACATGCATTAATGTATAAAGATGAAAGTGATAATCAGCTAGATCCTACCATTCAGAACTAATTAAAGGCAGTCCTTGCTTTGTATGTTTTCAATAGGGATATTTCAGTGGCAATGCCTTATTAAAATAACATACCAGTCCCTCAACAACACAGTTCAAATGTCAGTTACCACAGTCTATTAACTGTGAGCAATTGCATAAAGTACAAACTTCACTGTTAACTCTTGAGTCCACAAATCACTACATGAATGGCAAATGTGCATCATGATCCACTGATCAGTCACATTACTTCTTTTCACATTTGGCAGTGACTGGACACTGCACATCTATTTTTTAGGTCATGCATAGAAAAGAAGTTACGTACTTGTGTCACCTCCTTATCTTCCAGTGATGAACCCATGGTAACATTTTACAAAATTTGATAATCAAAAGAAAGAATTAGTAACAAGGATGAATGTGCAGAAAAGAAACAAAAAGTGGTAGCACCAAAAGGGAAACTGGATTTGATTAGAATATTTGAAAATGGCAACAGCCAAGTGATGAGCATCCTGGAGGAAGTAACAACAGTATGTACACAAGATGACAGAAATGTTTACCACACTTTGTTTGAATTGAACATGAAATGGAGTTATAGAATAAATAGCTGACCATGGGAACAGTGCCACTGCCACAGTTCAAGAGACTCTAGATATGCAGTCAGAGAAACTTAATGAAGGTAAATTTACTCACATACATGAGGAATGTGTCTGTGACAAAAAAGATGAAACTAACCTAGAGGAAATGATACTCACAAAAACTTCACAGTAAAAGAATAGCTCCTTCAAAAGTATAGTTCAGAGGCATTTTATGGCATATAAAGTATGAAGAATAAAGTGTTGGGGAATGATCCAAATGTAGAAAGTTTTATCATAATTTATTAATACTAGAAAAGATACCCTGTATGGTAAATTATACAACAAAAAGAGAATAAGCACAGTTCAGACTATACCTGATCAGTTTATTTTTTTTTTGGCATGAAATAAAATATTTTAATGCATAAGTCCCTAGTGTTTTAATTAGAGTACACAAAATAAATCTCGATTTACTACTTTCTTTTTATTTCCCAGATATATCTGTGATCAAAAGCAAGAGAGTCTTCATCATTTTGACAATTTTTATAAAGATCACAGACAATCACAACTTTTCCAACTGATTTTTAAAACCACTTTTCACTTTTTTTTTTTTTTAGACAGTCTTGCTCTGTTGCCCAGGCTAGAGTACAGTGGCGCGATCTTGGCTCACTGCAACCTCCGCCTCCCGGGTTCAAGAAATTCTCCTGCCTCAGACTCCTGAGTAGCTGTGATTACAAGTGCATGCCACCACGCCCAGCTAATTTTTGTATTTTTAGTAGAGATGGGGTTTCACCATGTTGGTCAGGCTGGTCTTGAATTCCTGACCTCGTGATCTGCCCGCCTCAGCTTCCCAAAGTACTGAGATTACAGGCATGAGCCACTACACCTGGCCCCACTTTTCACTGTCTATGTGCGTGGATATGTTTGCGGCTCTGCACTACTGTCCAAACTGAGGACATCCAATACTGGATTTTGTATAAAATGTGGTTCCCATGACCAGAGTTCACTTAATTTTATCCTAGAAGACCTAATCTATGTTGGAACATTTGCGTTAATCCATGGCTGTTCACTGGCTTTGGGTTACATGGTGTAGCTATACCTAGGGACTCTGATACTTAAGGTCTGTCTCCAACCCAAAACTATATGTATTATAATGATGCATAAATCTAACAGCTACATGTTCTCCACTGTAAAAGTAGAAGCCATTTTAAATCTCTCTGGAAATAATTATTTACTTCCTGGTTCCAAATGACAACTAGATTTCTCTTTTTTTCCCCAAAGCTACATGACATTTCTTGCACAAAGACACAAAAGAAACAACTGGTAATATAATCAATCACTTCATATTAAATAATTTTGATGTACTATACAAATTACATCATCATTTATTTTGCTTGTTCAATGAAAATTATAACATAGGCTTTCATTTTTAAAGGAATTACTCCTTAATATGGATACAGTACTGTATGAAAAGACATCACGTGGCTGAATTATAATTAGTTTCTTGTTGATGACTTAGGTGGATTTAGATTTTAACAATTCTAAACATGACTGCAAAAAAATCTTTTTCTTCAAATTGTTCACATTTGAGATTATTTCCTGTGATATTATTAAGTTAGAAAGCATAAACAAAAGAATTTTGATATATATTATAAACATATTTTTTGGTAGTATACTTTTAATTTCCTTTGCTTTAAAAAAAACGTTCTGGGTGAATTTATTCTAACAGGATCTGAATCCCTCTGCTCATAATGGAATAATAGTTCACAAAAATGATGTGGCAGGATTTTGCTCTGCCTTCAACCTGCACATAGAGTAGCAAGCAAAGACAGTGAAAGAAACTTCATTTTCATATTCCTATTTAATAAAGGATTATTTCAAAGCAGAATACCATTGTACGTAAGTTACTGGAACCAAGGCAAAAAATCTACATTGGAATCACATTTCCAAGGTATGTGACTGCGAATACATGTTTTGACATGTTTTTATTCTGAAGTTCAAGAGAAAAGATATAATATTTTCTTATTCATTTTTATCAATTCAGGAAATAAACCAAAAAGTATTTGCAGATTAAATCTTTCTATGTAGATTCCTTCATCTATTGGCAGAACTAGTTTATCTGCTTTCCTGTTAGTATGCTTGTCCGGTCCCAAGAAATGCCTACAAATCACTAGTATGTCACTGTTCCACTCATTTGAGGCTCAAGATCAATATGAGGCATTGAAAATAAAACCAAAATATTCTAAAACAGCAAATAGAATTGATAAATAATTTTGCAAACATTTTGAATACTTTTATTGCCTTGAAGTGAAAACATTTCATTTTATAATTATCAAGTGTTTGCTAACTCTTTACTATGTATATCAATCATGTTTCTTAAAAATATTCTTGTAAAAGAGGGAGTCCTGCATGAACAAACATGACCTGAGCCTTCTGCCCACAATCACATACTGGCTTCTCAAAAAGATTATCAAAGCATCTAGATCACCTGTTCACCTGTTGCTTTTTTTTTTTTTAATCCCCTCTTAATCTCTTTTACTTCACCTTAAAATATTGATTATCAAATATCATGTAGGAAAAACTGAAGAGGTTCTGTAAGATGTCATTTTTTATGGAAGATGATATATTTTTATACTTATTAGAATTGAGTATCCAGCTAATTCAAAGCTAGATGCCAGTGTTTAAAAGATCTAGCCCAATCATGCTTGCCCTTAACTTGGGCTTGCACAGTTCAACATCACACCTGAGTGTCTGTGGAATTTATCAGGACTCTTAACCCATAATGGGCTCTGAATTCCATTTATATTTCCCCCAACACTAGGTAACTGCTAAAATCTTTGCTGAGCTTCTCAACCTCTATGAGGTACATTTCTTTTTATCCTTTTAACTTCCTACTCTGTATGGAACAAACACCAATGAGTAAAGAAATTTAGGGAATAAGCCGAAACAGGGACCTAGATCACTTTAATGATCAGATCTTAATATAAAAGTGGCAAATACTTTTAAGGAAATAGATGACAAGGTGAAAAAATTGAACAGAAATTGGAATCTATATTTAAGTATTAATAGAAATTTTAAAACTGAAAAATAGAATTTTAGTTTGTAAATTTATCAACAGAGCGGACATAGCAGATTAAAAAGGAAAGAAAGAAAATAGTAAATCCAAAAATCTGCCAAAGAAAACATCCAGATTGAATCACAAAGAACAGAAAGTGAAAGAATACATTGAAAATAATGTCAGAGACAATAAGATAATGGTTACAGGTAGTAACTAAATGTAATTAGAAACTCAAAAAAGGGAGAGAGAAATTGATGAAGAAGCAGTATTTCAACAGCTAATTCCTTGGAATATTCCAAAATTGGTAAACACCACCAACCTGTAGTTTTAATGTATTCTAGGAACTCCAAGGAGGAAAAACCAAAACCATAACCAAAAGTAACACCTAACAAAAACAAAGAAACATAAAAACCTTAGGGATATAACTGTACTGAAAGCCAAAAGCAAGAGAAAATGTTAAAAATAGACAAAAGAAAAATATACATTATCAAAAAAAGAACCACTTTAAGTTTTAAAGGTGATGTTTCAGCAACAATGATGGAGCCCAGACATAAAAAAATAGTATCTTTGGAGTGCTAAAAGGAAATAACTGCAAGGTTGATTTCTATAACCAGTAAAAGTATCCCTCAAAAATGGAAGTAAAATAAAGACATTTTGACAAACAAAAGCTTAGAGAATTGGAAAAGAGCAGACTTACAGTAAAGAAATTGTGAGAAAAAAATGTTTTTCAAGCATGAAAGCAGAAGAAAATCCCAGAAAAAAAATCAGAAATGAAGAGAAAGAAAGACCATCTCAAAGGGTTAAATCTGCTGCTAATTTAAAAGTATATTATCTATTTTACACAAAATTATAATATCCCTTGAAATTTAAAATATGTGTAGAAATACAATACATGGCAATATTAACAGAAAATCAACTTTTAAGTGGAGTTTAAATATCCAAAATACTTACATTTTCTGGTCAATGGTAAACCTACTAATTTATACTAGACCCTACAGAGTCAAGAATATTCAATGTGATTTAAAGAAAACACAAGTAATATTAGGGTTAAAGCATGCATATTTAGGAACTAGTAGAAACATTGAATAATTAAAATATAAATTTCATTAATAGAAAGATTAGAAGAAACAAAGAAAGATTGAACTAAGAGAAAATAAAAATTTAAATAATAGACTTAAACCAAAATAAGTCAATATGTTAAATATAAATATATGAATGCTTCAATAAAAAAATAAGATTTTCAGACAGGAAAAAAATCAACTACATCCTCTTTCTAAAGTCACAAACTATGTATAAGAAAGGAGAAAAATTAAAAGTAAAATGGTAAAGTTCTGGTCACCATTTCAAGATGTAAAGGGCTTGGAAGTTATCACTTGCATGGATAGAAAAAGAAAAAATCTGAAGAAACTGAAAATCCACAACTTTTCTTGGGTCCTAGGGAGAACTCAAGTCCCAAGACAAAAGTGTGGACTGTGAAAATTGTGGAAATGGTTAAATGCAGAGAATCATTGCTGATCAGAGAAGCCTGCTTGCATCAACCTGCCACTGAGGCAAGTACTGGGGTAGAAAAACTTAAAGCATAATAGGCGAAAGACTGGAGGCTCAGTGTGAACAAGCTTGAGAGTTAAAAACTCCAGGGGGCCTAGTCTTAAGGGAACCCCAAACTTTCTTGAGTTTTACCTCCAGGAACTTCACTAGGTTCTTGGTGTGCAGAATGAAAAAAAAAATCCCCTTATATTTATCAGGTGGAAAAGAAAAGTAATAGTTTTTAAATACTTCTGAGTATTCTGTTCTCTTTAACAAAAGTCTGCCTGCAAAAGAAACTATTTTGCCAGAACCTTACAGTTTTGAGATGCACCAAAGAATAACCAATGTGGAGCAAGAGAAATACTTAGTTCTAGCCCCCAAGCCCCCTAGAAATATCAACAATAAGAAATAACCCAATTAACAAATAGGCAAAAGTTCTAAACAGACAATTCGCCAAAGAAGATAAATAGATAGCAGATGTGCATATGAAAGATGCAAATAAAACTCCAACTTTTATTTGCAGCTCCCTAATGAAAACCTCATGTTTTATTAGAGAACTGTAAGTAAAAATGAGAAACCACCATACACCTATTAAAATGCTTAAAATACAAAACACAAAATCAAATTCTAGGGAGGACATGAAGCAACAGGAACTCTCATTCATTGCTGATGGAAAGGTAAATGGTACAACCACTTTGGAAGGCAATTTGGCAGTGTCTTGCCAAACTAAACGTACTTTTATCACAAGATTCAGCAATTGTGCCCCTTTCAAATTAGTTGAAAACATGTGTCCATGCAAAACAAGCAAATGGGTGTTTATAGGAGTTCTATGCATTATTGCTAAAATTTGACATAAGGAAGATGGCCTCCAGTGTGTTAATGGATAAACAAACTGTGGTATATGCATGCAATGGAATATGATTCAGTGATAGAAATGGCTGACCGGACAAGACATAGAGGAATGTAAGTAAACATTGCTAAGTGAAAGAAGTCAATCTGAAAAATCTACAAATTGTATGTCTAAATACTGTATGACATTCTATAAACCAATGTTGCCTCAGTCTGTACATTTTTCCCTTTGTGATATTGCTGGTACCACACATTTTGCAGATAATGATGTATGTTGAGCCCAAAGTGAATTTTAGAATATCTCTACCTCAGCGTGGCACTTGCCATATTCTAAAAGGAACATTACATTACACATGTACTGAAATACATATCAATTTTAGGTATGTGTTCTCAGCTGATTGTGAAAGGTAAATGAAGAAGCAAGTGAAAAGGAATATCTAGCCTTAATTACTACAAACATTAATGTAAAATTATTTAACATATTTAGCCTTTTTTTCTTCTGTAATTGTGAGTTTAGGACTAAACAATAAACAATTTGTAATGACCCAGCTGAGCACTAAAATTCTGCATATGCACATACACACAAACACATAAACAGAGGAAGTCTTGACTTAATGTCACCCATAGGTTCTTGGAAATTGTGACTTTCAGCAAAAGAATGTATAGTGAAACTAATTTTCCCATAGGTTAATTGATATAAACAAGACTTAAGCTCTTACAGCATATTTCTGGTCAGGAAAACATCACCAAACTTGTACATAAAGATCAAAACACTTCTAATATTAAACATTGAAATAAATGGGAACTATGCATAAATTTAAGAAAGACTAATGATAAGTAAGAGAATTATTTATCCGCTTATTTCAGTTCAGGGTCATGGGTGGTCAGATCCTATCCCTTGCAGCATAGGGCTCCAGGCGGACGTCCCTGGACAGGATGACATTCCCTTGAGTGGGGCACCCACACTCACTCAAACTGGGACTATTTAGTCATGCCAATTAACCTGAAATGCACCTATCTGGGATGTGGGAGGAAATCTGAGTGCCCAGAGAAAGCCCACCTGAACATGGGGAGAACTTGTCAACTGTACCCAGACAGTGCTCTGACCAAGAAGCAATTTTTTCCCCCTTGATGGGGGGAAAAAATTAAAGTTGATCTTTATAACAAAATGACCTTGAATGAAACAATGTTATCAGAGGACCTGCTGTAAACACATGTGCTTATGTATGTGTAAACACACAGTGGTGGTACAACGTAACTTCTGTAAGACAATCTGTTAAAATTTAGGACATGAACACAGGGAGATTAGTTTCCTAGAGTTCTATAAGCATCAGAAAAATAAGAACTATTTTAAATAGTATCTACATTAAAAAATCTGTTTCCTTCCCCTCACCAACATGAAAGAGAGGAACTAAAGAAAATATATATGGATTGACATAAGAGAAAAAAAAAAGAGCTCTGCATGGAGAAAAGATAGTGTCTGTTTTAAGATGCAGGGATAGTTAAACTATATTTTCTTTTATTTTGTTTATTTGGGTTTTTAAATATTTCTTAATGAAGCAATACTATTTTTAAAATATATACAATTACATATATATCCACACGCAACACTCAAAATGAAGGAAAAAAATTCTGTTCAGAATGCCAAAAAGCAGCTGGATATGAAGAATGCTTCATTTTATTATTTTCAAACATCCTTGACTTAAATAATGATTTATTTATTATTAAAAACTCTGTTTGATGCAATAAGTTGATCGGCATTTCACTGAGCCAAATTTATTCTTAAATAAAAGGCTACCTCTGTGGCCCATTGAAGATTCACATCTTCTCTTGAGAGTGATTTTGTTCTAAATTTTCCTTGGTGCATAGAGTGTCATATTCTAACTTTTTTTTCTGCAGCCATCTGGCCTTGGTTTAAGAAATCAATTCCACAGCAGCCATCGAACTCTGGTGCACTGAAAGACATGTCCAAACTAAGCTTCTCTCAATATCTTTAGCACAACTGACCTTTTGTTCTTGCAGAAGCAGGCTCAATTGGAACAAGAAGGAACCTGTCATGCCATTTCCCTGCTACAATATTCATTAGTTGGGGGCCGTGATCTTCTGCATCTCTACAGCAGATTCTTGTTAACAAGCCTCAAGTCAGCAATCTGCAATTTCCCTGTGCCTCTGTAACGTTTTATCAGGATAACTAATTCTTAAATGAGCATTTTCTCATGGCATATTCTCTTAACGCTTTCAGACACTGTTCTCTCCAACAGCTATCCTTTGAAGACAGGAACGTCTACATACTATAGCAAGGCATTTCAGCACCCCTGGCAGCCCACAGGCCAGCCCTCCCACTGTCACTATTGAGACACCATCCAGGCACAGCAATTAGTACAAAGTAGAAGTTTAGTCACCAGGAACCTGTGCAGCTCTGGGTTTGATGTGTTTAGCCAAGAAAAGTGGGTGAAGATCCTTCTTGATTCAAATATTTTAGGAAGAAGACCCTTTTTTCCTTATACTTACTAAATGATTTTGAAAAATGGCTCCAGGCTCTGTACAAGTATGTAAAAGAACATCAAAGGACAAATTTCAGGTCAATCTATACCTTAGTAAAAAGAGTATTGGTATTTTAGTATTACTATATATTTATATAATGCATATTATATCATAGTTTTCACTTACAGAGTTCTTCATATTATGTTCAAATAGGCTACATTAGGAGAAGAAGATAGGGACACATACGGGCTGAAGAAAGATAGATGATATGGTTTGGCTGTGTCGCCAACCAAATCTCATCTTGAATCTTGAATTGTAACTCCCATAATTCCCACATGTCATGGGAGGAACCCGGTGGGAGGTGATTGAATTATGGGGGCAGGTCTTTCCTGTGCTGTTCTCATGATAGTGAATGAGTCTAACAAGATCTGATTGTTTTAAAAAGAGGATTTCCCCTGCACACTCTCTTCGCCTGTTGCCATACATGTAAGATGTGACTTACTCCTCCTCGCCTTCTGCCATGATTGTGAGGCCTCCCCAGCCATGTGGAACTATGAGTTCAATTAAACCTCTTTCTTTTGTAAATTACCCAGTCTTGGGTATGTCTTCATCAGCAGCATGAAAACGGACTAGTACAATAGTCTACCAAGAATAAGTTATGAGATTTTACAAGACAATTCAGCTGACAAAATAATGACCACATGATCAAGATGTCAAATACATAAGCATGATATCTTTGTTCTGGAATTTATCTGAGGGAAAAAATTGTGAAGTAATACACTTTCTCAAATCCATGAGACTGGAACTCGGAGTGTCTGAATGTGGCCTTCTTGGAAGTAGATTTTATGTCATCGGATGTCCTATCGGTTGCATGAGGGTGCAGAACTAGTTGTTCTCTATAATAACATCCTTCCTTCCTTCTATTTTTCTTTCTTGTCCACATGTTTTACGCCTGGATCTTCATTTATAAAGGTGACTGACTGATGCCATGGAAAGGCTAATCATCATAAAATATTTTTACTACTTATATCTCCCTAAAGAGGGGGCATCCCATGCTATTCAGGGCCACAGGAGAAGCATCTGGTTTTGGTCAAGACAAGAAGTAAGAGTGAGGGAGAAAACTAGGGCAGAGCCTGCATTGGGGTTTCTTCAGGAAAGACAGGGCAGGGCAGAATAAAGAACTTAAGGTTGGCCAATATGAATACAGTTGACAGGCTCTGGGCTACAGAGAGAGTCTCCAGTGGGCTGCTACCTCGCTCTGGGTTGACTTAGGGCAGGGGACACACTGGTTTGGTGTGGGAGAGCTAAATAAAGAGGGTAGTTGGAGGGTAGAGACTGCCGATTGGTTGGCTTGCATATGAAATTCATGCTTCTGTAGAGCCCTTTACTACCTCAAAGAACTGAATAGTTCTGGTAGGGCATCAAGAATAGAGAATATAAGAAAATATAATTAACATAACAGGCCCTGTGATGAATGGATGGCAAATAAACAAATATGAAGTCTAAGTAAACATGGTTAAAACAATACACTTCTTGGATTGGGTACGTAGACTAAGATTCAGAAATTCTGTTGACACATTTAAACTTCAATTAGTATAATCTAAAGTAGAGCTTGCCAATATTAGGGAAAAAAAAGTCTGTTTATGAAGAACCAATTCCAATGAATCTGGAGTAACCATTTTGGCCAGTCCTCCAAGATAAAGTCAAGAAACTTGAGGATTCTTTCCAGAAAGGAATAGGCTAACGTTGAGTTAATGACAAAAGGATGAAAAGGAACAAAGGGAGAGGAGAACAGGAAAGAGGATCAGAGGAAAATGGGCCTGTTAAACATTGATCTTTTTTTGTTTGTTTGTTTTTGAAATGGAGTGTCACTCTGTCACCCAGGCTGCAGTGCAGTGGTGTGATCTCGGCTTGTTGCAACCTCTGCCTCCTGGGTTCATGCCATTCTCCTGCCTCAGCCTCCTGAGTAGCTGGGACTACAGGTGCCCACCACCATGCCTGGCCAATTTTCTGTATTTTTAGTAGAGATGGGGTTTCACTGTGTTAGCCAGCATGGTCTCGAACTCCTGACCTCATGATCCACCCGCCTCAGCCTCCCAAAGTGTTGGGATTACAGGTGTGAGCCACTGTGACCAGCCAAACATTGATCTTAAGTAGAGTGAATGTACTCAAAGGTAATTCATGCTGTGCACCAACTTATGGACCATGTGTGTTCATGGTTAGCCAAAATCAAAAGAGTCTTCCTCCCAGTGATGGCTTGCCTATTGACACCCTCTCGTGTGTTTGACATGCCTGTGGAGTTAAGGAAATGAAAAAGGCATCTTTGAAAGAGTATTGCTATATGTAGCCATGTAGGCTGGACATAAGACCTCATGGGAAAGTCATGTGACTGCTCCTTTTGTTCATCAATACTTTTAAAAGGGAGCAGCATCACTGTGGAGGAAGATGTTGTAGCACAAACCTCTTTAAGTGTATTAAGGAGATTCAAACTTCACTTGAAATATTGGACAAGATGGCCTCTACATTTCCACTACTTTATTAGACT